>NC_044913.1:26159237-26406691 GCF_001633185.2 Quercus lobata
TGGTCCTCTAGTCTCATCTCACATTTTTTTTTTCTAGTTATTACATCATATTTTAGTAATTTGTAGCGAGGAATTATATTTTATTAATTTGAAGTATTAAATTAAAATATTTTAAATTAGTTTAAAGTATTAAATTCAATTAAATTTTGTTAAATTGAATTATGAAAACATATTTCTATTAATTAATATATTTCATTTTATTAATTTGTAGTGTTAAATTATATTTTATTAATTTGAAGTATTATATTAAATCTTATTAATTATTAAATTATACTCAAATAATTTGTAGTATTAAAATATATTTACATAATTGGAAGTATTAATTATATTGTTATTAATTAGTAAATTATATTTTATTGACAATTATAGTATTAACTTGCATTTTAGTAATTTGAAGTATTAAATTATATATTTGTTAATTTTTAGGATTAAATTATATATTTGTTAATTTTTAGGATTAAATTATATTTTATTAATTTCAAGAATTAAATATTATTTTATTAAAAAAATCCTTAAGGAGCTATTAAGGCGGGCTTATTTTTCGACACAAAAAGTTATATTCCCGTCATAATAAACCATAGCCCAGTATTTCTTTATTGCAGCAGCTTTAAAATTCTGAATGTTGTCACTATAGGTCAAAATGTTGTCACAATAAAATTTCTGAATTCCATCTAAAACTCTTCGGTTCCCACCAAAACACTTGGTAAAAATTTGGGGTTTCTTTACACTCACAAATCAAACCATCGGACTGCCGAGGCTCACCCAAACACTCTCTAACTAATTCTCCCTCACTCTCGTCTCCGTACCCTCGCCGCTCGGACTGCCGAGCCACCACCGTCCTCCCCGCCGCGGGTCCAACAGTCCCCCAACAACCTCTTTCTCCCTCATTCCCTTCCTCACTCTCCCTCACACTCCGTCGGCCTTGCCTTCTGCCGCCGACACCACCACCTCCAACAACACAGCCACCGCGGCCATCCTCGGACTCCTTTCCTCCCTCAGCCGCCTGGCACACCCCTGACGGTATAGCTTCCACTCTTTATTTATTTAGCACTTTTTATTTTTGTTTTTTCATACAATCTTTGTCTTGGGTTTTTGGTTTTTCAATGATGAGGTTATTCGACAATGAATTGGGCCACAATAGATTTTATTGGTAAGCTCATATAAATATTCAAATCCTGCAATATGTGTTTAGTTGTTTGCTGTTGTATCTATGATGTTACTAAATTGGACCTAATTTGAATTTTTGGGTTTCTTTGACTGTAGATTGAAATTTGCACGGTTCTACATATTTGTTTTTATTGCATTCCACATGTTCGATGAAATCCCTCTTAGACTTGATATGTGATGTTTGGGTTTGATTTTTCCCACCCCATACCTGATTGTCCACTTTGCATCTGTTTGTGCTTGGAGCTAAACTGACTCTTCAAGGCTATCTTCTTATGTTTTTGTTGAGTCTAGAGTTTAGCTATGCGTGTCACTCTGTTTGGAGTTTGGAATAAACCTGAGTCTTTTGGAATTCTGTTAAACTTGTGCTGCATTGCTGCTGGTCTCAGCTGGTTGTTTTGTTTTGTTCATGAGGTTCTTTTTTGTGTCAATTGAAAGAGATTAAAAGAGAATTCGTAGTGGAACAATATAAGCAATATAAGCATTAGTTGTGCAATAAAAGACAATTTCCAAAATTTGATTGTTTGTTTCACTTATTTTTCTGTGCCTCACAATATTGTTAAAGAGTCATGTTGGGCTTACTTGTGGATTTGTATGGCATGAGCGGCTGGCAATTAAAGCTAAAAACTTGAGTGACATTGTTGAGATTTGGATGCTGAACAAAAAGGGTCCACTGTGTGTAGTTAAGTCCGTACTTGAAGTTGGTGATGCTCATCTTCACACGCCAATACGAAACATAGTTTAGCTTCACATGCCAATGCACCCTTATTGGGCACATGTGCTGTGTGCACTGTAGTAATGGCCCATTGGTTGTTGTGTTTGCTCCCACAATGTTTTGTTTTCATCGTTAATGCTCTTTCTGAACAATATTAAATAAAACCTGGCATTTTTGCTTTTAAAATTTAATTATCCATTTGGTTGAGTTTGTGAAGCTTTTGTCTGTATATTTTAAGGTCTTTGTGGTTGTTTCTTTATATTTATGGGAGCAGAAATTGTATTCTGTGTATTTGATTGTTAGACTCTTGATTGGAATTATTTAGTTGGCCATATTAAAAATGGACTCTTTCATGCTGCATTTTGCACTTTGGTAATTTTGTTACTAAACTTTGAAGGTTCTTCCTACTAGAGCATTCCTAAATATTCTTCTTCTTCTTCTTCGTCGTTGGCAGTGGTGGAAGGAGACTCCTCCGTGAGTTTATTGGAGCGTTGCTTGGTAGCGCCACTGGCTGTTTCTTCTTCTTCTATGCTGAGTCCAGTTATGAAAGGGCAGTACTGTGCGTTTGGTGCGGTTACCTTGGAGAAAGGCAAGCTTGATATGTCCCAGAAGCAATCCCAGACTAGCCCCGAGGTACTTCTCTCTCTCTTTCTTTCTAACATCTATTAGTGTTTGGTTGCTTAGAGTTTTTCAGAATTATTTGAGACATTACACATTTAGTCTATGTTTCACAATTATTTGGAGATAAAAAAGAAAAATTTTATGTTAGAGTTAACTGTAGGACCTTTTTTGCACAAACTTAAAATTATTAAGAACTAAAATGAATCATCATGTCCAAGCTAGGATAGGCTAAGATTTGAGGACTAAATCTTTACTTCAAGAATAGAATTCTTGAGATTCATTGCTCTAACTTTCTCACCAAAATAAATAATTTAAGATTTTGCTTAAGTTTCCTGTTTGAATTTCTATTAGGCTTTACTTACCTATAAAAATAAATAAAGAAACCCATACTCGACAGCCATCAACTTTTGCTTTTGTGGGTTTATTAATTGTGCCAAATCAAATTTGTTTACCATTTCTTCAATGGAAGTATGGAATCTGGTGCCAACATTCTTGATGTGGATAGTGTGGAAGTAACAGAATAGTTGTATGTTCGAGGATGTTCGGGGGTCTCTCAATCAGATGAAATCCCTGTTGATTCGTACCTTGTTTGTTTGCTCTTGGTCATGGGGTTTTACACATTTTACCTCTATTTTTGGGTTCCAAAACGCTTTTAGATCTTCTGTATGACCTTGTAATTTTTTTAAGATACTGTGTTCATCATCGCAAACATAAAGAATTTTTCGTCTTCAATAAAACTTTTATCACTTATCCAAAAAAAAAAAAAAGAAAGAATTCTTGACCAATTTTCCTACCAAAAAGTTTTGTTTTCTGGGTACAAAACCGTTAGAATTTATAAGAACCAAACAAAACTTTGTGATTTTTTCCATATATGTTTATATTGATTGCTTCTTGTTTTGTTTCTACTAGTAAAACCACAGCTCTGAACCCTTGTCTTCATGCACTGTTAAGGGTCTCTCCCTGATGTTCATTAAGTGCCTTGGTGTTTTTTTTTTTCTTCTCTAGCAAGACCATCATAGAAGCATCCTTTTTTGATGGTTGGCCTATCCTATCTTTTAGTTTTAGGACAAAATTACTGCTAACAATAATTAATAGTATTGGCCAAGGTGGGTGAACCTGTTGTAACCAGTGGCTAGGTTTGGACTTGAAGTTTCATTTTTGTTAACTTCAAGGGCCAAGATATATTTTTCCTGACTTCAAGCTTTGGATTGTGTAGAGGGGGCCTTGTTGGCTGTTGCACATAAATCCAGAATTGTTATATTATTTTAATTTATATTTAATTTTGATAGTGGTTAAGTAATCAAATTAAGTTATTATTGTTGTTAAATTAAAAAAAAAAAAGTTATTACTGTTGTTTATGATATATTATTATATGATTAGATTTGATATGGTGATCTGTGTACTTATTTATTGAAGCATTGATACAAATACAAATTCACTTTAATTGTTTCATTTTAACTCATGTTTAATTCTTTTTTTATTTTTTTATTTTATTTTAAGGATGATACTAGCAGAGATGAAGAGGATAACTCAAACAATAACAAGGAGGTTGAAAACAGCTTGGAGGGTGACTCAGAGGAAGATTAATATAGGTTTTGTCATAATTCTAGTTGTTTAAATTTAAAACAAGGTTTAATTTCAGGATTTCTTTGTATATTCTATATTTTAAAGTTTGAACTTATATGAATTTTTATCTTTTGATGGATCAATTTTTAGTAATTATTGTACTATTGTAATATGATAGTTAAACAAAAATGATATAAAATAAATTATAAATAAATAAATAATAAAATATTATCACTGATGACATAAAAATTTGGTCATAAATAACTTTATAGTGACAACAAAGTCCTTCACAATTTATAGAATAGCGACTCTCTTTAACCCCTTGCAAAAACGTTTTAAGTGATAGCTTAATGTCGTCACTATTATTCCTAACTAATTGCAAGGGGATAAAATCCCTTACAAATAAATTTTAGCGATGACATTATTTGTCTCGTCGTTAATTTGAAATTTGCAAATAATTAATTACGAGGGTATAAAGGTCCTCACAAATAGTTATTAACGACGTCAGCTTTTCTTCGCTAAAAATAAGTTGCGAGGGTTTAAAAGCCCTCACAAATAAATTTTAGCGATGTCATTATTTGTCGTTAAAAAGTATGTCGTCAATTTGGAATTTGTAAATAACTAATTGTGAGAGTATAAAGGTTCTTACAAATAGTTGTTAACGACGACTGTTTTCTCTCGCCAAAAATAAGTCGTCGACTTTTCTCATCGTTTGGTAATATATTTGTGAGGGCGAATTTGTTCAGTACCGACGATGGGTTGCCCTCGTAAATTATTTATTTGCGAAGGTGTGGTCGCAAAATCTCTTTTAGAGACGGGAGCAAATACGACGGCCTTCGAGGGCCATATGCCCTTGCTAATAACTTTTTGTGACGATATTTGAATTTTTGCGAGGGTATTTGAGCCTCGCTAGTAGACTCTTTTCTTGTAGTGGTTGTCACTCAATATAAAATGTGTAAAAATGTGCTCTCCCCTAGATCAAGGGTTTTACATGGAGTCGCCACTTATTTAATTTAAAAGAAAAAACAAGAAAACCTTTAATGAAAAATACTTCTGTTGTATTAATGTATATGAAAATTTACATCAAATTTTGTAACAAAAATTTACAATGGTTTTTTGTCCTAGATACAATCTAAGAAAAGTAAATTACATTGCTTCATTTCCTAGTTACATTCTAAAAAAGTAAAATTGTATATACAAGAGCATAGTCTAGAATCCTTGATCTTAGTACGAAGGCTAATTTACGAGATGGGAAGGGATTAAGCACCCATCTCGCCCGGTAAAACCGGTCTCCTAGGTTAAGGTGGCCAATGTCATGTCATGTCAAACAAATACAAAGAATATGTCATATAAACATGTGATTTGCAGGAATTGTAAATAAATATGTGTTAAGGGAATTTGACATAAAGAGAAACAAAAAAAATAAATAAATAAATAAAATAAAACATGTTAGATAACAATTTTAATGCAAAAAAAATGAAGGTAATGGCATGTTCATTCAAGAGATCAATATAAATAAAGAATTCCTAGCCTAGACATGTTCATCTAAGCATGTGAGGGAAAACAAAATTGTCATGTTATTTGTCATCAACATAATTGCAAAGAGAAGCAAATAAAAATAAAACCTTTGAGCATATTTGATCATCCAAGCAATTATGAAGAGAAGTAAAAGAAAAACCCTAGACATGTTTATCTAGACAAAATCAAAATACTTTGAAATGTTTGTTCAAGCATTTAAAAATGTAAAACAACTACCTAGACATGTTCATCTAAGTATTAAAGAGAAAGTTGTGTTTTAGCCTAGAAGTGCTCATCTAAGCATTCAAAAGAAAATTGTGTATTGGCCTAGAAATGTTCATCTAAGCATGTAAGAGAAAACCAATAAGACATAGGCATGTTCATCCAAACATAGTATAAAAGAAGTGAATAATGACTTGTAAGCATTTATTCTAGCATTTATAAAGAATAAAAAAAAAAAGTTAACTACTTACCAACATAAATTAAAAGGGGAAATGATCACCTAAAGGGCTAGGGAGAAAGCAAGGAAATACTCAACTACAACCAAAGTAAGAACAATGGTTGCTTAATAGCTTTTTTTTCCTGCTTTCTCACTAGCTCTCTAGAGGGAATTCGGGGTCCAGAGAATGGAAGAGGTCTTCTCTATTTATAGGAGAAGAGATGGCTTAGCTTTAAAGCTAAGTTATTAGCTTTCTTCTGAAGCTAAGGGAGGAGATAACCTGTTTAAATGAGCTGGGGACGGATTTGGTGTTGATCTCCATTCAAATTTTGAAATGATGCTGCACCTGCTTCGTATTTTGTCTCTAATTTTCCGTTCAAAATTCCAATTGATTCAAGATGGGTTTTTTTTGAAAGGAAATTCAATTATCTACAACTTTTTCAGAAATAGAGAAAGCCAAATTTCAACTTTATCCATGCCAAAAATGTGTTTCAAATTGCTGCTGAAAATAGTAGCGTCTTTTGAGCATTTTTGAATTTTTTTCATAGGCTGTATCTGTTTCTTTACCCAATTTATTTTTCAAAAAATATTTCTTCTGAAGCAAAGGGAAAGGATAAGTCTATTAGATAGGCTTGAACAGATTTGACGTTGAACTCATTTGAAATTTTGAGAGAAAATTGAAGATAATGCTGAATTTGTGTTGTCTTCTGCACCTGTTTTGTATTTTGGCCATAACTTGCTGTTCAAAATTCCAATTGATTCGGGATTGATGTTTTTTGAAAGGAAATTTAATTCTCTACAACTTTTATAGAAATAGAGAAATCCAAATTTCAACGTTGTTCTGACCAAAAATGCGATTCAAGTTACTGCTGAAGATAATGACGTTTTTTGAGCATTTTTTCTTTTCTTTTCTTTTTTTGAATTTTTCATGGATCATATCTCAAGAATTTTTTTTCAAAAGAGCAGATAAGATGCCATAAAGAAAAATATTTTTTTTATTATTTTCTTTAAAAAATTGAAATAAAATGAAATCCAATCAAAAATCACACTTGATTAATTTTAAATTAATTCCTGTGAGAACCAATCAAAATTAAGTGTTTAGAATAGGACGCAATCAAGCCCATCGTGTAGACAAGCCATGATCATTGAAAATTGTTTGTATGATAATTTTTGATCGGGTGGTCCGATCAAAACCCATGACATACTATTATGATCGTTAGAACATCAAGATTTGCTTTGTATCACAAATCTAAAAATCTACCGGTTGGTTAATTGCAAGTTATAAAATTGGGTGTCTACAGAATGCCCCTCATTGATAGAGCTTGAAAAGTGAATGTCAATGTAAAAGAAAGACACGAAATTTTGCAACTTGAAATTTAACCAATGTGTGATGAAAATTTGTTAAAGTTTTGGGAACTTGTTGGTTTCCAAAAATTTTGATCCAAAAATGTGTAGGCAATTTTCTCAAAAAAAACTTTGTCGGGCTTTTTTATTTGAAAACTCTATTGGGTTTTCTTGTAAAGATCTTGGCAAATTTCCTGAAAACTTGTCTATTTTTTGAAAAATTTTGAACCCAAAATTTGTTGAGAATCTTGTTGAATTTTCTTTTTAAAATTTTGATATTCTTACCAAAATTTGTAAACAATGTTGGGCATTCTTGGAATGATCTTGTCATGTCTTTTGGAAATTTGATAAAAACCTTGTTGGGCTTTCTTATGAAGATTTTGGCAAATTTTCTAAAAACTTGTCTATTTTTTGAAAATTTTTGAACTTGAAACTTGTTGAAAATCTTGTTGAATTTTCTCTTGAAAATTTTGATATTCTTATCAAAATTTGTATTTGTGAAAACATGTTGGGCATTCTTGGAATGATCTTGTCATTTCTTTTGGAAATTTGATAAAAACCTTGTTGGGTTTTTTTGTGAAAACTATGTAACATTGTCAAGCGTTCTTTTTTTGAGAGATGTTTGAAGATCTTACAGGATTTTCCTCAACTTTTGAAAAAGATACTAAAACTTTCTAAAAATCTTGTTTGATTTTTCGAGAAAGTCATGAAAACCTTGTTTTGAAATATTGTTGACAAAACTTGTTAGGTTTTGAGAATTTTATTAGAAAACCTTGTCTGGTTTTTTGAGATAGATGCTAAAATTTTCTAAAAATCTTGTTTGATTTTTTTGAGAAAGTCGTGAAAACCTTGTTTTGAAAAATTGTTGACAAACCTTGTTGGGTTTTTTTTTGAAAATTTTGTTCACAAACCTTGTTGGGTTTTGAGAATTTTATTAGAAAACCTTGTTTGGTTTTCTGAGATAGATGCTAAAATTTTCTAAAAATCTTGTTTGATTTTTTTTGAGAAAGTCATGACAACCTTGTTTTGAAAAATTGTTGACAAACCTTGTTGGGTTTTTTTTTGAAAATTTTGTTCACAAACCTTGTCGGGTTTTGAGAATTTTATTCTTTGAAAATTTGTTAAATAAAGTATGAAAACCTTGATGGGTTTTGTTGAAAATTTGTAAGAATTTTGAAAAAATTTTCAGGTTTCCTTGAAAAAAATTTATGAATTTTCTGAAAATCTTATTGGATTTTTCTAAAAACTTTTTGTGACTTTCAAGAAAAAAAAAAAAAAAAAAAAACTTTGTCAAACCCTAGAGCCTGAGATGTTGGACCCTAATACTAGTCAACTTCAATGAATGCAAGAGATTCCTTAGTTGAGCCTTGTGTGATGTGGGAGACTTCTTAGTTGATCCATGTGAGATGTGAGACTTCTTAGCTGATTTGGTGATCTGGACTTGAAGTTGTTATTGAATGTTGAGAGATTTTTGCTTAATTCCTGCAAAGATGAAAATTTTCCTTGATCAAGCTTGTTAGAAACAAGTTAATTTGAACCAATGCCCCTAGTATAAACATGCTTGCATAGAAAAATAGATGAAAAGCTTGCATATGAAAACTAATGGACCAATGCTCATAATTTAGGCATGCTTAATGCAGATAAAAAAGCAAATGGGCCAATGCACCTAGTTTAAAGCCATCTGCAAACAACTTTGGGTAATTGTCTTGATTTGGTGCCTATTGTTTACAGAGCCTTTAATAGGTTGCCTATGCAACTTTCTTCAGGAGGACTAGGTTAGACATAGTTCAAGTTTGTAGGGAAGACATCTAGTCCACCCAAAAGATGATCATGGCTTTCAACCAAACCTTGCATTGCATTTTCAAAATGGACTTGATCATGAAAAATTTTGTTTTTGAAAGAAATTGATTTTCTTCTTGAAAAACCATTTGGTGAATAGTGGTGCCTTTTGAGAAAATTCTTTTTCTTTCCCAAATGATCATGAGATAATCCTTTCAACAACTATTTTAGCATATCATACTGTTTAAGAGTCAAGTCAATCTTTTTGACTAAAAAGATCAAAGTCATTGAATGCATGTAATCAAATTTGCTTCTTTTTAAACATTGTTGGATTAGGTCTTCAAGGACAATCAAAGAAATGAAATGTAGAGATGATTGAGAGTTTTTTTTTTTTTTTTTTTTGAGTGCTTCAAGTTTGGGAGACATTTTTTTTTTTTTTTTGGGATAGAAACAAAGAGGAGTGCCCCAAATTTGGGAGTCACATTTGTTGGAAACAAACAAAAAGGGAGTGCCCTCAATTAGAGAATTCTTTCAAGTCATTTGAGAATTTAAGGAATTGTATCATGGAGATTACTTGCCAATGGGCTTGATAACCTCAAGCATTTTTCCTTTTTAATCCAAGAGAAAATATTGCCAGAGTTAAGAGTGTGCCTATGACTAGCAAAACTTCAAGGAGGGCTTTATGCATGGGTTGTAATGTAGGCTAGGTTCAGGTTATGAAAGAAATAGTATAAAAAGCCTAAAAATCCCCTGTAGATATTCCCCTCAAGTGTGCAATACTGAAAAGTTAGGCATTAGAAGGATTTTCTTGTTTCTCCCTTTCTTGACATTGTGCCGAAATTCTCATCATTCTTGTCATCTACTCACTGGTCATCATGGATCATTTGTATCAATGTTATATCATGCTTGTTTGCCTTGTATCCTTCTTAGGCAACTCTTTTTTGAGCTTTCAAATTTTCTTCTTTGATTTGAATTTGTGCTGAGGTCTTTGTTGTGATTGAATTTTTCTGCCTTTCTCTTCATTGATTTATTGTATGAATGTGCTTTCATGCTTGTTTTTCAAATCTCTAGAATTTCATCTTGACAAATCTTTCCTCTTCTTTTGGAACTTGTGAATAAGCCGCCTTTTCAGTTTTCGACCTTCTTTGTTCTGCTTTTTTCTCTTCTTTTGAAACCTATGACAAGGTCGCCTTTTCTTTTTCTCTTCTTTTGGCAATTGTGACTAGGCCGCCTCTTCGATTTTCGATCAATTGGACTTCTTTTGTCCTTTTTTATTCCTCTTTCTTTGATAGCAAATGAATGAATGAATTTTTTGATCTGATATGACCGTGCTTGAAAAAGCTACCTACGTACCTCTTTTGAAAGAAGGATCAAGTCATCCGTAGTTCAAAATAATTTTTTGTGCCTTAATTTTTGCCTAGACTGCCCTTTCGGGTTTTCAATCTAGCAGGCTCTCTCACACTCGATTTTTGCTTTCCTTTTGTGTAGACTGCCCTTTTAGGTTTTCAATCTACCATTGTTTTTTTATTTTATTTTTTTTTTTTTTATGCTTCATGCTTTCTGACTTGATGAGCTCTCATCTCTTTCTGTATGATGGAATCTCTTAGCTTTCAACTGGATGAAGTCTTGTCTTCTCACCTTGATGGAGTATTATCATATGCATTCTCAAATGTGATCTTCATTTTTTCTTCTAATCTTGATGGACTCTGCTTTTCTTGATGTCTTCATTGAAGCTATGAGATTGTCCTCCTTAGCATAAAATTTGAGTATGCACACTTGAATTTTCCCACCTTAGGTTTAGGTTGTTATGGGTTCATGAAGAAAAGGCTAACTGTTTAATAGCTCAAATGGGCTAGCAATGGATAATATATGTAATGGGTGTCAAGGAATAATGTGGCTAAACCAAAGATGGCCTCCTATCCCTAGTAAGGCTTATTTATAGGCACGGTAACTTGAACTCTTTTAGTAACTTCCTTTTGGAATAAAAATTATGAATGCTTTAATATTGTGACACAAAAAAATGTTCTAAGATTTGGATTGAGTGTACATTGTTTGAGAATTTTTAATCGGTGGAATCTTTTTTTGTTGGGATTTCCTAATAACTGGATTTTCTTTGATTGCCTTTTAGGACCTTCTCTTCTTATGTTCTAAGTGATTCAGCAAAGATCCTTACATGAATCAAATGAAATTAATTCTCTCTTGGTGCCATTGATTGGTTGGCCCATTAAGCATTATGATTTGCGAAAGCTTTGCCAAAGGAATTCCCATGTAGTACTTGAGGAAAATAACATTTGAAAATTTTGACCTCTCACACTCTTTCCAAGTGGACTAGGCTTTGATGAGAAGGTTAAGCTTTACATCATTTTTGAAAATCCACTAAAGGGCCCAATGCCCCTGGTTGGAAGATATATATTATTTTTTTTTGAAAGTTTTCCTTGATTTTATTTTATTATTTTTTTCTTTTTGAAGAAAAGCATTTTTGTAATTTTTGAAGGATTATCATGAACAAGTCCATTTTGACAGAAATTGTAGGCCTCAAGGAAACCATTTTCAATTGGGCTTTGAAAGGTGTCGGAAATGTCACTAAAGATCCCAATGCCCCTAGTCCAAAGTTTTCTTTAAATTTTTTTTTTGAGTTTTTGAAATTTTTTTTTTTTTTTGAATTTTTGCATCAAACAAAGCATGAACAACAAAATGCATCAAACAAGAAATGAAATTAAGATAAGAGAAAAATGGAAACATGTAAGGAACAGACAAAGTTTGTAATAAAAAAAGTTCTTGAAAAACCCATTATGGCTTGGCAACTCATGAAGTAGAGTTGGATTGATTGATAGATGTTGGTGCAGCAATGATTTGTTGGTCCATGAGATCTTCGATTATCCCACGGTTATTGATGGCATCTTCAATTTGGGTTCCAGCAGCAATTAGGGTCTTGAAGTTGGAAAAGTATCGAGCAAATAGATACTTGTTGTAGGTCCGGAGGAGATTCTTCATAATCATGTTCAATTGTTCTTCCTCATTGGGCCTAACAGTCATCTGGGCTGCTTTTGTCCTCCACCTTGTGATGAATGCATGAAAAGATTCACTAGAATCTTGCTTGATTGTCTCAAGGTCTCGCCGAGTGATGTCCACCTTAGTATTGTACTTGTATTGCTTGTAAAATTCATGGCACATATCTTCCCAAGTTCGAGTTCGAGAATCCTCCAAATTTAGGAACCAACGTAGGGCAGCTCCGGTGAGTGTATTTTGAAACATTTGGGCCAGTAACTCTTCATCAACTCCCAAGGGTTGCAATGCTCTTATGTACATTTTCAGATGGGCTTTAGGGCAGCTCATGCCATCAAACTTGTCCAATGTTGGCATCTTAAACTTTGGTGGGGCCCTTGCTTGAGGAAAGAGCGAAAGTGAATGCAGATCCATAGCTTCTTCGACCCTTCTAGATCTCATTAGGAGCTTTTCCATTTGGTCCATTCGTTCAACCATCTTCTTCTCACTTTCAGTCAACACCAAGCCGTGGCTTTCTTTAGAATTTCTGGTTCCATTATCATTTTGGGCCCTCAAGGATTCATGAGAGTTTTTGTTCCCCATTTGTTGGATCAATGCTTGGAAGTCCTTTTGGAGTTGGGCTTGACCTGCTACCAAAGTGTTGAGTAAATCTTGAGTGGTGAGAGACGGTTGTTCCCTGTGATCATTCATGTGTCGATCTTCTTGGTTGTTGGCCATTTCTTAATTGGAAGCCTTGGTTTTGATGTTTGCTAAGGCCTTGCACTTTAAGATTGGTGGCTTTAATCTTGATGTCTTTAAGCTTGATGATCTTGAGCTTTTAGATATGCTTTGAACTTGGTGGGCTTGAACCCTGATTAAGATTCTTTGGTCTCAATCAAAATGCATAAGTTAGATCTTTATTTTTTTTTTAAGAAATCTTAAACAATTATGATGGGCCTAAGCATTGGACTAAGGCACATCATGGATCAAACAACAGTCAAACACATGCATGGGATGCAATGTATTTTATGGGATTGACCTAAAGATTAGTTCTATGGCTTCTTACATGAAGGTAAAAGGTAGGCTAATACGTTCCCCAAAAGCTAGGACATTGTACCTCCCAACTTGTGACGTATGAACGCCACGTTTGTCCAAACGGTAGAGTTTGTCCTTTACGAAACGCAAGAAAGATCAAGCAAGTCTTAGGCGATGGGGTGGTAGGTTCACCACCGAGTACATGAATCCAGGAGGACCGCGATCCATGGCTACAATTACCGTGGTTTCCGAGCAGCATATACAATTCATATCCAATTCCAATTATGCAAATGATGTTATGACAAGCAAATATGACAAATTATTAAAAGCAATAAATAAACAAATGACATGGTTGGCCACCATAACCTAAACTAGAGTCTAGCCTTCAACATCCCCAGCGGAGTAGCCACTATAAAAATGTGCTCCCCCCTAGATCGAGGGTTTTACATGGAGTCGCCACTTATTTAATTTAAAAGGAAAAAAAAGAAAACCTTTAATGAAAAATACTTCTGTTGTATTAATGTATATGACAATTTACATCAAATTTTGTAACAAAAATTTACAATAGTTTTTTGTCCTAGATACAATCTAAGAAAAGTAAATTACATTGCTTCATTTCCTAGTTACATTCTAAAAAAGTAAAATTGTATATACAAGAGCATAGTCTAGAATCCTTGATCTTAGTACGAAGGCTAATTTACGAGATGGGAAGGGATTAAGCACCCATCTCGCCCGGTAAAACTGGTCTCCTAGGTTAAGGTGGCCAATGTCATGTCATGTCAAACAAATACAAAGAATATGTCATATAAACATGTGATTTGTAGGAATTGTAAATAAATATGTGTTAAGGGAATTTGACATAAAGAGAAACAAACAAAAAAAAAATAAAATAAAATAAAACATGTTAGATAACAATTTTAATGTAAAAAAAAAATGAAGGTAATGGCATGTTCATTCAAGAGATCAATATAACTAAAGAATTCCTAGCCTAGACATGTTCATCTAAGCATGTGAGGGAAAACAAAATTGTCATGTTATTTGTCATCAACATAATTGCAAAGAGAAGCAAATAAAAATAAAACCTTTAAGCATATTTGATCATCTAAGCAATTATGAAGAGAAGTAAAAGAAAAACCCTAGACATGTTTATCTAGACAAAATCAAAATACTTTGACATGTTTGTTCAAGCATTTAAAAATGTTAAACAACTACCTAGACATGTTCATCTAAGTATTAAAGAGAAAGTTGTGTTTTAACCTAGAAGTGCTCATCTAAGCATTCAAAAGAAAATTGTGTATTGGCCTAGAAATGTTCATCTAAGCATGTAAGAGAAAACCAATAAGACATAGGCATGTTCATCCAAGCATAGCATAAAAGAAGTGAATAATGACTTGTAAGCATTTATTCTAGCATGTATAAAGAATAAAAAAAAAAAAGTTAACTACTTACTAGCATAAATTAAAAGGGGAAATGATCACCTAAAGGGCTAGGGAGAAAGCAAGGAAATACTCAACTACAACCAAAGTAAAAACAATAGTTGCTCAATAGTTTTTTTTTTCCTGCTTTCTCACTAGCTCTTTAGAGGGAATTCGGGGTCTAGAGAATGGAAGAGGTCTTCTCTATTTATAGGGGAAGAGATGGCTTAGCTTTAAAGCTAACTTATTAGCTTTCTTCTGAAGCTAAGGGAGGAGATAACCTGTTCAAATGATCTGGGGACGGATTTGGTGTTGATCTCCATTCAAATTTTGAAATGATGCTGCACCTGCTTCGTATTTTGGCTCTAATTTTCCGCTCAAAATTCCAATTGATTCAAGGTGGGTGTTTTTGAAAGGAAATTCAATTATCTACAAATTTTTCAGAAATAGAGAAAGCCAAATTTCAACGTTATCCATGCCAAAAATGTGTTTCAAATTGCTGCTGAAAATAGTAACGTCTTTTGAGCATTTTTGAATTTTTTTCATAGGCTGTATCTGTTTCTTTACCCAATTTATTTTTCAAAAATATTTCTTCTGAAGCAAAGGGAAAGGATAAGTCTATTGGATAGGCTTGAACAGATTTGACGTTGAACTCATTTGAAATTTTGAGAGAAAATTGAAGATAATGCTGAATTTGTGTTGTCTTCTGCACCTGTTTCGTATTTTGGCCATAACTTGCTGCTCAAAATTCCAATTGATTCGGGATTGATGTTTTTTGAAAGGACATTTAATTCTCTACAACTTTTATAGAAATATAGAAATCCAAATTTCAACGTTGTTCTGACCAAAAATGCGATTCAAGTTACTGCTGAAGATAATGACGTTTTTTGAGCATTTTTTCTTTTCTTTTCTTTTTTTGAATTTTTCATGGATCATATCTCCGGAATTTTTTTCAAAAGAGCAGATAAGATGCCATAAAGAAAAATATATTTTTTTATTATTTTCTTTAAAAAATTGAAATAAAATGAAATCCAATCAAAAATCACACTTGATTAATTTTAAATTAATTCTTGTGAGAACCAATCAAAATTAAGTGTTTAGAATAGGATGCGATCAGGCCCATCGTGTAGGCAAGCCATGATCATTGAAAATTGTTTGTATGATAACTTTTGATTAGGTGGTCCGATCAAAACCCATGACATACCATTATGATCGTTAGAACATCAAGATTTGTTTTGTATCACAAATCTAAAGATCTACCGGTTGGTTAAATGCAAGTTATAAAATTGGGTGTCTACAAAATGCAAACCCCCTTCCTTGGTTGTAGCCAACTCATACGAATTAGGATTAGATGAAATAGCAATGTTAGAGTTAGGTAAGTGTCATCAAAAGATTGAAGGTAAATGACATCGTTTTTAGTCATGTGTGTATTTGACATGAGATGGCATGAAAGGCTATGGGTGGGTATATATAATGGGGTAGAAGTGCAAGAGATGAAAATTGTGAATTAAAATGTGAAGATTTTTGTATGTATGTGTGTTGTATGGAAAGTCTTGAAATATTGAACCAAAGAAAACGAAGAATATTTATTTTTTAATAGAAAAGTCTTGAAACATTGAACTAAATAAAACAAAAAAGTCATTATTTAATTTGTTCTTATCTCAGATGTGGCACTTGAGAATATTTTAATTCTCTTTACAAATAATGCACCACTTGCTAGAACCTCACGCTTTCTCACATAAGGTTTCTACTTTTATATATTTTTTGATGATTGATTGGGATGGTAATGAAAAGTTTTTTATATTTTGGAGTGCAAAGTGAAAGTACCCATTTGTTTATGGTGGATTTGTACGATTATCCCTATTTATTTATTTGAATATAAAAATATTAAATTCATTATAACAATGTCTTTTTTTTTTTTTTCTTTTTTGGTGCTAACATGAGCCCCCAAACCTCTTCAATTTCTAGATTATTCCTTCGTGTATATGTAATCCTTTATTCTATACATCAAGCAATTATAGGAATAAATTTATTGGCGGTGTTTCCAAGATATTGGGTAGGAATTTTTAATTTAGGCTTTCATGAATCCCATGAGAGGTCGAGAACTATTAGACTAACCTGTTAGAGTTTATAACGTTGTATTATGTTTAGTAGTTTGTAAGCTCCTGGATTTCAAGTGTACAAGAGGTAATTCCTATGTGAAATTGGGGAAACTTCTTTATTAGATTATTTTTAAAGAAATTGGAATATGTTAAGTTTTAGATCTTGATTATTGAATTACAAGTGAATTAACCAAGTTATTTAATCAATCCAATTTTGCCAATTTATAATATATGAGTTAGGCAATTTAAAGCACGTAAATGCAAATTCAATAAGGTGTCACCAATTGCACAAAAGTGACAAAATCATTCATAAAGAGATAGAAATATGATGACAAAGTGAAAAATATATGAAAAATCCAAAGGAAAAACTACTATGAGGAAAGCCTTCAATAACAAAGAAAATCCACTATGATAAGAGAAGTTTTACATTTGAGCAAAAATCTTTTCCTAGACTCTACAAACCAGTAGAAAACTTACAACAAAAATCTTTTACTATACTAGAATATCAATACTCTTTAACCACATGGATTATTGCACATGTTAGGGTCATATTTTTCAGTATTGGCTAATCTGATTTAAAATTCACTTAATGATGTATTTTAAGCCTTAGTTTTTAGTGTCCAAAAGTGTGTTAAAGATTCATACTGAAGAGAAAAGAAAACTGCTCAATAGACAATCGAAACAAGCACCTCAATTGTACCTCGATACCTACTTAACGTATCGAGGCTTAGTTAATCTTGATACCTAGCTTGAGACTCCTCAACTTATCGAGTTATGGGAAATTTGATGAGAAAATTTTGTTTCAACCCAAAATACCTAGCTTGATATAAGGACATAAGAGATACACATTAAGAGAAGTTTCTCTGTGCCTAGGTTTTTTTAGGAAGCTAATTCCAGTTTGCCATTGAAGCTTGTTGCTGCAAAGATATTTGCACCAACCGCTACAACAATCTCGAATTGCTATTGAGAAGTCAATCACATCGATTGGTAGATCCATGCACCTTGAAGTTAGTTACATCAATTGGCAGATCCCAGGCTATCGAAAAAGTCTACTAAAAAGTAAGTCCAACCTAGTAGGAGCTGAGCTAGGATTAGTAGGTTTTACTGTAGATAGGTATTTGGAATTGTGTTAATTCATTTTACTTGTAATCTTATTGGTGGATTTTTCAAGAGAATGACCCATATATCACCCGTAGTTTCTAATTTATGTTCCGCTGCATTAATCTCTAGATTAGCAATAAGGTTTTGCTTTGGTTGAATATTGCATCTAATTGGACTAATTAATTCGATAATTGATTAATTTAACTGGGTCCTTTTAAATCCAACAACATTGTTGAACTGTTTCTTGATTCAATCTTCAATAACAAATTACAAACTCAATTTCAACATACATCAATGTCATAGAATCTACCAACACTAAACATTATTGATCCTAACAAAATTCATATAATTCCATTAAGATTTATCTCTACAAGGATATTGGAATTTGAAGAAATTCATTATTATTTAGGGAAGTGTTATGTCAACAATATTTTCACAACAAATATTTGATGGTAAGTTGTTATTGGTTCTATTTTCTCACCATTAAAATAATTTTTTGTCCACCAGTAACAATTAGTAAGAACTTGCTACCTATAATTTGTTGTAAAAGTATTGTGAAAATGTTGTGGATATAGCATTTTTCTATTATTTAATCCCTAAGGAAAGAGCTCCAAAATAACTAAATTATTGTGAGGGAAGAAAAATGGTACTAACGTGGTGAAAAGAACAAAATCACTTGGCACAAAGAAGAAATATTCAGTTGGCATAAAGAAAAAGTGTCTTCTTGACATACAACCAACGTGAAATAATCAATTATTATTATATTTTTACATATGATGTTTTATGCATTGCTAATGTACAATCAAAATAATAAATAAACAAATAAATAATTAAGATTTTTTATTTGAACTCTTAATTAGTAGAAAGGAATAAATCATCTAAAAAGCTAATTGACCAAAACTTATGAAATGGAGTGAATCCATATCCATGACAGCTCTGACATAATATGTACATCTCATACTCTCATTCAAGTTATCAATGTTTAGTAGATGTGGCGCAGGTACCAACTTCTTTGACATATAATGGGTAGAAATATTTAGTGAAAAATAAGAAGCATAGCTTAACGACTACCATTTGATGTTGTAGACGTACTGATATTCCAATTTAGCGCAGAATCTGGCGAAAGTGGTACCGGATCACTCTTCAACAATACAACATCATCTGCAGAAATACTAATCTCCTCATCTTTAATGTAGTCTCTATGTTGTATATCCTTTAGTGCTTCAAGCACCTGTGCCATTGATGGTCTCATTTCCTTAACATATTGCAAACACTGAAATGCCAACTCTGCCACATCAGTTATCATGTTTTTCACCGTACAGTCTGATTCAAACCCAAGAGAAGGGTCCACAAGTTCATGCAACGTGTGGTTTTGGATCTTGTTCATAGCCATGTTAGACAAATTAATTTCGTGTCGATGCCTTGAGATATCAACAGCAGGCATAGATGATATAAGCTCAATCAAGACCACCCCAAAGCTGAACACGTCACTTTTTTCAGTAAGTTGGTAACATTCGTGATATTCTGGATCGACATAACCTGGAGTACCTTGTGGAGCAGTCGAGACATGAGTGACATCGGTGGGAAAGAGACGAGACAGACCAAAATCTGCAACCTTAACCAAAAAATTGTTGTCAAGGAGAATGTTGTTTGTTTTTACATCGCGGTGGATGATATCAGAAGCATGGAGATAGGCCAAAGCAGTTGCTGTCTCAACGGCAATCTTCATTCGAGTAGGAAATGGGAGTGCACCGGGTTTTGCAAGATCACCATGAAGATGATCAGCAACTGTGCCATTAGGAATGTATTCATAAACAAGCAGGAGTTCACGGCTAGTGCGAGAGGTGCATCCATACAGTGAGACTAGATTTGGGTGGCGCAAGCGAGTAAGGATCTCAACTTCATTCATGAATTGTTCTACTCTTCTGCAGTTGTGTTCGTACAAGCGCTTCACTGCAACTTGACGCCCATCACGAAGTATGCCTAGTCAAGAAGTACGGTCAGAAGAGAGAAATCTTCAAGTTTAAGCAAATGAACTTGATAGTCATTTTCAAGCACTTTTAATTCCTTAGATAACATGACTAAACTAAAGATTGAACCATCATCCCTTAATATGGACTAAAAGTAATCACTATAAATTTGTTAGGACTTAAATCAAGTACTTTTAAGTTTGTTGAAGAAAAGATGTGCTTACATTAAGGGTCTGTTTGGATACCACTTATTGTTGAAAATTAGAAACTAAAAACATTGTAGCAAAATAATCTTTAAATGTGTGAATAGTGTCGTAGGATTTAGTTTTAAAGTTGTTTTTGTTAAAAAAAGTACTTACAAGTCCCGTAAACAATACACGGGGGCCATAAAAAACGCTGAATGCTGAAAACTTTATCCAAACGTGCCCTAAATTTCAAGTTCTAAAATCACTGATAACATTAAGTTTAGATACCACGAGTATTTTGGCAGTAAATAGAAGTGCTGTGTTTGTGTATGCGTGCGCTCAATCTTACCATAGTATACAGTGCCAAAGCCTCCATCTCCAAGTTCTTTGGCTGAATCAAAATTGTTAGTGGCTTCTTCAAGTTCATTGTAGGTGAAGAGATGAACTCCAAAGTAGCTACTTCCCCTCTCTTGATCTGTCGTTCCAGAGGGATCATAAGAGATGCTTCGACTGAGTAAGATTGAGGGATCATATTTCTTCTTCATGCGGCGTCGATTGATTAAGAATATGATGCCCAGTATTAGAACGACCGTTATGAGACATGAGACAGCACCTGGGTAAAAAAGGAAGTTCCAACTAGTTCAACTTCATAGTCTAAGTTGAGAATTTTAGCAAACACTGTACAGAAGTGAGAGATGAAAATGGATATATTACCTAAAACATACTTCCACCACTTATTCCCTTGCTTATCTGTAACCAAGGCAGAATAAATATAATTTTAGATAAATATATTGAACAGATATTTCTAAAATGTGTGTATATATGTATATTATAAAATGAATATGTGATATTGTTCATGTATGTATTTAATAAAGTTCATGTGTAAAAGAGAGAAATATACGTAGCCATTAATTAATTATGTAAGTGCTAAAAGTATCCACCCAACATATAAATACCTATAATCTACTCACTCATTGCAAGTCAGAAAAATGAGTTTTCTTGGGTGCTTTCTAATTTATTTGTGTTTTAGTATTTCTCCTATTATTCTAAGCACTTAAGAGTGTGTTTTTAAATTCCAACACTAACAGTAAGAAACAAAAAGAATGAGGTGTCAGAACATTCCTAACATCAAAAAAGAAGTATAACAAGCTCATTCCATAACTTTTCTAAGCACAGTGTGTGCTTTTAAGTATACAATGTGCTTCGATTGAACTTAAAGGAAAAGAAAAGATGCTTAAGGCCAAGAAGGAAGATAAACTAGCTTAGATGCATCAAGTATAAGACAGGTAGCAAATGTTTTCAGCTAAGAGATCCAATAGAGCAATACTAGGAATACAACTTTTCTCACACAACACTTATCACAACTTGTTAAGATGGCAAGCTAGGCATGAATCAACATACTTTCACACATATCTATCACTAATATGATTTTTATTTTTTACTAATCACAATATAGACAACATCAACTGTTACGAAAAATTTTATATCCCTAGACTTAAGACACACAGAAAAAGAAGATACTGGAAAAGAAGATAAATTAAATTCTAGTCAAACTCAAAACCCGTCATATATAAATGTGTGTGTATGGATAATCTTTTCCAAAGAACTTTCTTCAATGACTATACATACACTTTGAAAAAGTATGACTACAGGGACATAATTTTGTTAGCAAATTGGTTGGATTTGAACCTAGTTTAGCTCATCCTAACCGTCCACAGAACAAAAAAAGGAAGTGATTCTTGTTTGGTTGTGGAGTAAATGTAGCATTTTGTCTTCCAAGCTAAAATCTTTTTACTTTCTGAGAAGTGACTTAATTTGCACTCATTGATTTGACAGAGTTTAGATGAGACTGAAAACTAAAGAACTTCTAGAAGATCAAAGGAACAGACCATGTAAAACAAAAGGTAAAACTAAGCCAATTTAGCCATTGGAAAAAAAAATCCAAGAAACCATTCATCATGCCTAATTCATTCAAACCTATTTAGTTGCCCAAAATAATACGTGCTAGAGTTCAAATTTAAATTGAAAGCTTCATGATCTCTAACAATGTATGCTAGTGATTAGAAACTCCTAATATTGGACTATAATGAAAAAACAAGAACAAAAACTATAGAGAAATTGTGCTTACTATGGTTCGCCTATGATCTGTCCAGATTCTAGAAGAAAAATAAGAAAAATTTGAAGAAACTTCTCAATGATGATAAGGTAATTTCATTCAGAATTACCATCATCGCAGGTTTCAAGATGAGACCGGTCACCACAAAAACAAACAAATTCATTATTCTCAAATCTACATCGTCCGTTACTTTTCTCACAACTGTTGCAATCATGTGCACTCCAATTCAAAGAGAACCCCATCTTCAAAACGTCAGTATAATTCATCAGCAACAAGCTTGTGAAGTTGACTCCATTATGCACATCCACAGGCACATCAACAAAAGACTGGCACCAGTCTGACGAATAGTTATGAAGCTCCAATGCTTCCTTATGGAAAACTGCAAAAGAATGAAGGGTGCAATTGCTAGCACAGACTAATTCATATATAGGGTAATTATGTCGGGGGGATAAACACCTTAGGGAGCTTTTTTGAATAATTAATATAACATACAGAGACACACTTTAACCCAAAAGGCCTAAGCCCAATGGGTATGTGCTCAATTATATTATATTAACCACTCATTCTTCTCATCTTTATTCAATGTAGGACTTCACTCACACGTGTAACCCAACAATCTCCCCCTCATGTGTGAGTCTCTGCTTCTCTGTGGGCTTCAAGACCTCTCTATGGGTCATGAATAAGTTCTCTCTATGGGTCATGAATAAGTTCTACTCACTCCCCCTTGCCTAATGGGCTTTTCACTTCATCAATGCATCATCCATGAGTCTCTCGTACGCCATCCATGGAAACCACGTGTCAACCACGTGTCAACCCCACATGCACATCCATGGGAACCCCGCACGTCCATGTCCATGGGAACCTTACATCACACCATTATTTAGCATCATTAGCAATATTCATTTGTTGGGCTCTTTTTTTTCTTCTCCAAGATCTTTGTGTGTGGGCCGCTTAGGCTTTTTCTTTCCCGGTTGGGTAGGGACCATGAACACCTCACCACCTTCGCCGCACACTACCATGGGCTCTAATACCATTTGTCGGGGGGATAAACACCTTAGGGAGCTTTCTTGAATAATTAATGTAACACATAGAGACACACTTTAACCCAAAAGGCCTAAGCCCAATGGATATGTGCTCAATTATGTTATATTAACCACTCATTCTTCTCATCTTTATTCAATGTGGGACTTCACTCACACATGTAACCCAACAAATTAGGCTTTGAAGTGCAGTTGTAGAAGATGGAGAAATCACTACGGTACAAACTAAAATTAAATGGAGTGTGATCAAGGCTAACATTATGCAAAGGAGCAGGGAAAGTGTCCTAATAGATTGCAGCGTTGGCCACAAGAAATGACTGGTTTGAGTAAAAGATGTCCTTTGTGATATAATCATCATTGGCAATTGTGAGAACTGGGTTTTTATCTTTGCAGATGATTGTAAAGTTTGGGTAGCCACAGAAAGGTTCTTGTTCTTGAGGTATCCAGAAGGGGTAACTTATATTTGGGCCATCTCCACAAGTATGAGGGGCACAGGCTTGGAATTTTGGATCAAGGGATAGAATGTAGTTGACTAAGGAGGTGAAGATGATGAAAGAAATGTATGTGAGGTAAGGTTTTGGGGGACATGAAGAAGGTTTGAAGGTCCATTTGAGTGGAAGTAAGTAAGAAGCAGAGGAAAACAGAGGAAGAGAAGGGAGATGTTGACGGAGAAAAGCATTTAAGAGGAAAAAATTCCAAGTAGTTGGTATGACTTGGGTGTGAAAGTTCTCTTTAGTGTGCTAGTTTTACTTTTGTTTTGTTTTTGGTTATGATCGGAGTTTGAAAAGGAGGGGAAAGACAAACAAAGGAACAAGCAACAACGAAAAAGATTTTGTTCTCTCTAATGACTACCAAAGTTGGTCGACAACAATTGAAAGTGATGTCATTTCAATCAAGGATTACTATTAGTTGTAAAAATTGTTGTGTCTTTAGCATTATTTTATATTAAAAGACTTAAAAGGATTAGCATGGATAATTATTAAATGGTTAGACATAATTAAAATTGATACAGTTTTTCTTCAAATTTTTTAAAATAGATTATCTGAAAAAACTATGCCTTAAAAAATAAAATAGTGGTTAAAAAATTATAAAGTATGGTTCTAAACCAAGCCAAACTGTATTTACGTGGCCAAGAGTTCGTCTGATCTATTAAATATCTCTATGAATTTTTTATCATTAAGGCCGATGGCAATATCTTTTGTTTTTCCTTTGAAAGTTTTGAGTTCATTTATATTGACAATTTTGGAGTCCATGGTAGGAAAGAGATATAGACAAAAACTTGTACAAACACAGTCTTAGACCAAAAAAAAAAAAAAAACCATCAATATCCCTAGTAATGGTGACATCACGATGATATGATAATAGTATATACTAAACCATCAATATCCCTAGTAATGATGACATCACGATGATATGATAATAGTATATACTATATATATATATATATATATATATTAGATAAAATGTTATGTAACACTTTAATATCAAAAGTTTCCATTAGAGTAGGTAAGAGCATGAGTTACACATACCAGAGAAAAAGACCCACACCTACCAAACAGATGAATGGAGCATAAGAAAATAATGTACAAATTAGGCAGGGTCATTTGTGGCATTGATGTTTGAACGCTAAAATATAAGAGTGGATGACTTTGAGTGAAGATTTAGTTGGTTGAACAGAAAGTGGAGAATAGGAAGAAAATTATGATAAACATGATTTTGATTGGGATTGCTTGGTTAGCCTTGTTCTTGTGATTGCCGATAGGCATGTTTGACATTATATAAAAATAAACTCAAGTTTAACCTTAACCTCAATCTGTTGGACAAGTGTTTGGTGCTAAGTCAAGATTTTGTATCTTGTTTAAAACAAAAAACAAAAACAAAAACAAAACAAAACGAAAAAAGAAGGGGAAAAAGAAAACACTGCCTAATTTAATCAAGTGCCTTTAATATGATCATAAACTGTGCAATTATTGCAAGAAAATTCAGGGTGACTTGTCCTTCAACTTTAGAAGTGGTTGAGTGTATTAGAGAGATATCATAAATAGTCAAACAAGTTTTGTTACAGCAATTGAATTCAAAAGTCCATAATTTTCCAATATTCACGGAGAAGAAAGAATAGTTAAACTTAACAATTGGCCTATGAAATCAAAATGCATAGAAATCTAGAAAACAATCAAGAAAATTCAAGGCTCCTAATGTGTTTCAAGAATTTTAAAAATTATACCCCCATTTCGTAAATCATCAAATCTATTTTGGAAAACATTAAACCCCACTTAATTCACTTTATACAGTGGTTTCCTTCTCAGATAATTTATCAGCACATATTATTTCTTTTTCGTTTCTAAGGGAGATTGAAATAATTAAAAATTCTGTCATTTGTGTACTAGTATTTTTTATGACACAAAAGTAGCTATTAGCACAATCATAATTTGATCTGCTACTCTCATATAAATCCGGGCTGCTTCTCACAGCATGATCTGAAGTGTAGTTGGTAACTAATATTCGCAATTTTGCTTGTCACAAGAAATATTCAAAACCATACATTGAATTGAAGTCATTGGGATTTGTTCTCAGTTCTCACACAAGGGTTTGGTTTTTGGTTTTGACTTGAAGAGTTCCAATTGATATAGTCCTACATTTTCCTAGCAACTCCTCCTTTTGACTTTTTATGAGTTAAGATGTTAATGTGGAATCTATGAATATAAGGCTCTAAGAGATGAAAGATTGGATGATCATGAACAGTCAACATATATGACCCAGTCAATCGATAAAATTTTTGGTTGTGCTATTTCGCATCAATGGTAAAAGACAAATTCCAAATAAGATGCTACGAACTAGGAAGGACCTAATGCTTTTCATATTTTTGACATTATGTTTTACTTTAGAAATATAATAATAATAGTCCGTAGTCAGTACAATAGAAAAATATTAACATAATATAATAAATTAATAATAATATTAATCAAACAACTTCAATTATATATAAATACATATATATTATAAATATTCAAGTGTACATGGCAGAAGCAGCAGCAGCAGAAGCAGAAGAAGAAGAAGAAGAAGAAGGAGGAGAAGGAAAGGAAAAAAAGGATGTGAAGAAGAGCACTATAGACTGAAAGTACTTTGGGTTGTGAATTGTGATGTACCTACTCTCTAATGAGTGATGATAACATGATTTCACTATATATACTTTCTACCAAAAACAAGGAACTTGGCAATTTGTTCGCAAACATATTGGGAACTCGAGAAAAATTAATGCAATATAAGCTGTGATCAACTATCTTCGTTCTTGCTTAAAGTCTTAGGGAGTAATTTCTTCTCTATAAGGGGCATTATCAACGAAATTGCTCCCACCATCCTGGCAGATTATTAAATGTAGTTTTCAACATCAACTTGATAATAGCCCAATAGGTGATATTCGTCCGTGAAAGAATCAATAATTTTAAAAAATTTTAAAAAATATATATATATATATAAAACATAAAAAGATAACAGGTGCTACTCTAGGGGAAGAGTACCTATACAATTTTTTCTTTACAAGCTTTTGTTGAGAAAGATGAAGAGGAATGTCAAATTTTTGCAGATTGGTATAGGAAAGAGACATTATGGGTGGGTTAATTAGAATCTGCATCTCTCACACTTCTTCTATGGGTGACTCGAATTTTTTTTTTAGTGGTCTGTTGGTAAGACGTCTATTAGAAATACAAAGGATCAAGTAATTGGCCTACTAGATTGACCCACATTCCCCAAAAGAAAACAAAGCAGTACAATGGTATGCAATTACTGTATTAACTATGCCGACTGCCCAAAAAGAAGTAATTAAAGAAGGATCAACTATGCCTTACAGGCCTATAGCTGAGAACATTAAGTATATACCATCAAAACCAAACCAAGAACAAGAAGTATGCTATAGCCTAATCCAGGAAAGTGAGATGAGAAAAGAGCAAGCATATTTTTACCTGGGCAGGTATAAGAGCGCTCTCCGTCACGGCAAAGGCAGACAAATTCGTGTGTTACGTTAGAACCGCACTTCCCACCTGATTCCACACACCCGTTACAGACAATATCGTCCAAGGGAATGTATTCCACATCGAATCCTCGATTCAATACTTCCTTAAGTGCCGGGACTACACCCGCAGACTCATCAATAGCATTCCGTAAAATTGGAACTCGGATTTCTCCTCTGCATTTCTCTGGCTCCCTAATATGGATCTTTGCTGACGATTCGTTTACAAAGTAAGCGTTATTATCTACATCACTACCTTCCAAGCTGCACTTAAATCTATTTTGGACCGGTATAAGTGTATTGACTTGAGGAGGGCAGTCGTAGAAGAAAGTTATGTTTTGAACGGTTGGAGCGTAATCAAAGATACTATAATTCAAAACGGTATCGAGGTAGGTTTGAGGGCAAAGCCAGAGGTCCAATCTTGCAATGGTCATGATATGTTGAGATTCGCTGATGTTTAGTATGAGGAACTCTTGTTCTCCAAATTTGATAATCGGGTATTCATTACACTCGAGCTTGAACCCTTGGCGACCGCAATATTCAGGTCGATTACCTCCCCAGAAAGGGTAAGAAACGTTTTTGATTCCTCCACACTCATAGGGACGACTGCAATCAACAAAGCGTGCATCGTCGGTGCAGTAAGATGGTGGCAATATTGCTAAGAAGAGGGAGAGGGTGATGAGGGAAGAGAGAGGTAGATGATGGGCTTCCATGTTTAGAAGATAATGAAGAAAAGAATAGGGAGAGAAATAATGTTTATGAGGCAGCTACACAATGTTGAACCAAGACTGGAAAGCGATAGCTATAATGATGGATTGATGAAATGAACCCTCTTATTTACAATAAACAAGCTGACCATTTGTTTTGACGAAGAAAGGTGAGACTTTGTGAGATCAGCTAGCGTGACAAATCTTTGTTTGAATGTGAAGGTGGGCGAAAGACGCAACGAAATTGCCCAAACAAAACAAAACAACAAAATTTCCTAGCTATTTCAATACTACAATTAAACTATCGTTTCATCGAAACTACCAATTTTATTTAACTTTTCTATAGGTTGATGTGACGTGTTTGAATGTTTCTTTGAAATCCATATTATAATTGAACTTAATTGTATACAAATTAAGAAATATAAGTATTCTTCTTTCATTTCTTTTCTTTTTCTGTCTTTTAGCTACCAAAATATTGAACAGCATTTTATATGAATTTTACAGTTCAACTTGTTTTTTAATTCCTTTTACAGTTTACCTATAAAAAAAAATATACATAAACTACTTTTCCAAAACAAGTTAAAAGGAAAAGGCGTAAAAATATTCTTTATTAATTGGACAGATATTGCAAATTTGCAATGGATTATGTAAACATGACTAAAAAGAATCAAAATTCAAAATCAACAAGATATGGAGATATTTTTCTAATAACCGTGTTTGAAGATCTGAGGAGCTTAGATGGTTTGAAGGCATGAATAATTTCTTCCAAACCCAACAGCCTTTTTCATGATTTCTAAAGGATCAAAACTAAATAAAGAGATGGCTATGCAAATCTTAAGATGGAAATCAACTATATATAAAATAAAAATATATTAAAAAAAATATTAAAAAATCTGCAAAAACTAGTTATCCCAATATCTCATCCCTAAAAGTTTGTTTTCTTTTTTTCTTTTGTGGGCTTCTACTAAGATTGATGCTTACTATTTTTTTTTTAGAAAGTGATGCTTGCTAATTTAGTTGACCACGCCTGTCATGACATGCTATATAATTGACCTTAAAAAATGTCCATACTTAACCAATTTTATTAGGACTCTTCAACAACCTCTCTAAAATCCTGGCCCCAAATACACATACACGCGTGAAAAGCTAACCAATAAACAAACTACACTATAAGGTGAAGATGTTCAAAAACCAGTACATCTGTTCATATATAAATCATACCAAAGTCTACTTCTAAGCACCGTGAGACTTTCCAACAATTGGACACATTCATTTTTTTTTGTTTCTTCAATATATACAATGGTTGAAAATGATATTTTATCTCACGTTGAACATGCTGAATTTCAACGCAATTTTGCGTTGTTCAATCTCACCAGACAATGACATATATGGCCCCTAATTTCATGTCTTTGCATGCTACTCGGCTAGTAAATTTTCTAAGGCTAGAAATTATTTTAAACATATTCGAATCTCAATATCATATTAAATGATGGATATCCTAGGCTCCTAGCAACTCGCCTAGTCACTTTCATTGGTATATTCATATACAATGACTTTCATAGTCTTCATTAGACTCGCATATATCGATATTGACTATATAACCAACAAAGTCATAGGCCTCAGACTATCAAACCATGGAATATAGAATTTTTACTTATAATAACATTAATTTCAATCTCGATCGTGAAGATGATTAGGTCATGTGTGACAAAGTACAATAATGTCAGCAATTCCATTCCACAAACACACAGGCCAGCTGAAGAAGACGGTCTCTTAGAATATGGATTTGGGTCATGACTAATGGTAATGACTTAATACTATATATGGATGTTGCCTTGGAACAAGTAAAAGTATATTTATAAAAAGAAATTAAAAAAAAAGTAATCAAAATCCTTACCAACTATAACTGGTTGGATGATAGGAAATCGACACTTAGTGAGTTAGAAAAGAATCCTCTAAACTAGTTTTGAGTTAATTTTAACTTTTTGCTATATCATTTTCAGTTGATATATAATATGATTAAACAACTTATTATTATTATTATTATTTTGTGATTATATACTCTATCTTAAGTTTTAGCCATTTTAGTTTTCAAAATTTTATTTTAACAAGTATTGTCATACTTATACAAAAGAAAACACGTATTGTTAATAAAATCATAGAAACGACACAAACACAAAGAATTTAATTTTTTATATATGTCATTTAGAGTATTTTATTTTACTTGTAAAACTTCTTTTAAAGTTTTTTAGTTAAAAATAAATTTAAACCATAAAAAACTAAACCTAAATCATTATTATTAAACTTCAAATACAATTCTTTTTCAAACGATCATAGTCTAGTAAAGCCATATAATCGCTTAACACGTTAAGTAATTGCCTAAGTAATCTAGTGGAAGAGTTAACCCTAACTCTAATAAAAAAAGGTTTTGAGAATCAAACACAAAAGCTTTCAAAAATGTAAAAAGCTTGTTGAGTATTAGGACAGCAACATGCCAAGCTAGAATTTTGAATAAGGAACTTAAGTGAAATATTGAGTTGAGCCCGTCTTTTTTCCACGCAACCTATCTATTAATAATCTGATCTTCGATATCTCTTCAATCTATCGAGACATGTTTTTCTATATATACTAGAAGATTATTTCAAATCTCTCTCTTTTGTCTTTTCTTCAATCTCTCCTGATCTCTCTCGACTAGCCTAAAACACTAAATCAAGCTTCCATACCTTGATTTCTGCCCCCTCTCACCTCCAAAACCTTGGTAAGTCTCTCCGATCTCTTCTTTTTCATGTATTTTTCACATATTCATGTTTCTTAGACCTAGGTTTTGAAAATTTTGGGGTTTTTTTTTGAGTTTTTTAGTTATTTTGTTGATCTTTAGGTATTGAATTTTTTTTTTTTTAATAAATTATAATATTTCCATGCATTACATTCTCTATGCATTTTTACCTATTGTCATCTATAAAACTGTGTGCTTGATTATTCTTGTGTTGTAGTGTTGGAATGGGTTTTTGGCATTTTTGCCCTATGTTCATGCATTTTCGTGCATCGTTCTTTCACGTTACACTTTATCTTATGTGGTTATCTCTCTTTATTGCCTTCTTTCTCTCTCTCCTTAGAGCATCTTCCCATGGCACCTAAAAAGAGCACCCCCATTTGTAATCCTGTCTCTCATGCTTCTTCTTTTTTTGCCCCCGTTCTTGATTCTCTTCGGTTCAATGACACGAACTGCTGAAAAGAGAGAGAACTTCACTCTACATCGGCCTCACGTTGAGAGTCAGATTATTCTATCTAAGTTGTCAAACACAGCGATACCCCAGACTTTCCAGTCTCGTGGGTTGGAGTTCCTATGTGAATGACTCACTACATGTCCAGTGGTGTATGTTCAGGAGTTTTACTCCAACATATACATCGTCGGTACCTCCGTAACCATGTTCACTACAAGTGTTCAAGGTACATGTATCTCTGTGACTCCAGAGCTTATCTTTTAGTTAGTCCATTTTACCCGGGTGGCTGAGTCTGACCACCGTAATGCACCAATGCTTGCATCCCTCTCTCTCAATGCACTAGCTACCATCTTCTATGGACAACCATCCACTTGGGGTTATACCCTAATTATGGTGACTCGTGAATTCGTTTAGAACACTCGTCTGTATGTTGAACATGATCATGACTTATGCCTTTACTTTGGCCTTTCATTATAACACCATCACTGAGTCTCATATTTGGTTTCTTTAATTTTTATTGGATGGTACTTTCCCTCTCAGTTGATTCTCTCTATTATGGAGACGTTTCAAGATGCTGGTCGATGTGAGAAACTTGTATTCCCCTCCGCCATTGCTTGTATCCTTACTTGATATAATGTTTATTTCCCTCCTACCAATCATTTCGTTCTCTAAGGTGCCCTTGGGAAGGTAACTATCTCTAGGAGTTTCTCACAGCTCTCTTCTCAAGCTAAGCGCCAAAGGCCTGATTCGACTCCAGCCTAGCGAGAGGAGGCTACCTTTCATGCCCTTGTGGACGCTACCTATACATCCTTCCCCTCATTTGCTCCACTTTTATTCCACATGCTCTTTCCTTTCCATATCTCTTACATGTGTTAAGTATCTACTAGAGCTTTTTTTTATGACTTGTCTTGTTTTACACATGATGCCTTGATGTATCTTGTTTAGCTCATTTCAGTCAAAGACAAGTTGCTAAGCCATATCGATACTAGAACTCTCTTCTTGCAAAATTCTTCATTAGTTCAAGTGTTTAGATTGGGCTGCTTTGTGTTGAATAATCTTGAGTAAAATGTATTCTATTGTGGTTTTGTCACAAATTACTAAAGGGGGAGATTGAAGGGTCATGTTTTTATGTATTGGCATATTCGAGATCAAGACACATTTTCTATGCAATTTTGTCCAAACTTAAGTCTGCCATAATGTTACTTACAAGTGGTTAACAAATGGTGTTATTGAAGATTCAAGGCTATTCAGGAAAAGTTGAATTTGCAAGTTTCGATACCTGGCTCAATACCAGTCATCCAATCAAGAATTAATGAATCTTGAAACCAAGCTCCACTCCTTTCAATCTATCGAGATTTGGGAAAACTTAATTTTAAATTTTGTTTTCTGCCCATGATGATTATGCCTTTTAGGAATTTGTGCACTAAGGTTCCAAAGCATATAAGAGACATATTTTATAGTTATCATCAAGGAGTTAGAGAGACACATACATAACAAGTGTTGTTGCAACATGTATGAGCCTAGGGTTTTGTGCCAACCTACATTCAATTCATCCAAGCATGGATTGAAGAGCTCTGTAAAGTTACAACAATCAAAAGGATTGTTGTGGAGTTAGTGACAAGTTGGGAGATTGAATCTGAGCTTCCTATATAGATTAGTAGGTTCTACTATAGGTAGGTATTTCGGGATAGGCCTATAGGGTAAAATCTCTTGTACTTGTAGCTGCTTTTTCTTGTTAATGGATTCTTTGGGAGTGATGATCTAAAATTCACCAGGTGGAGTTTTTCCTCTGAGGGTTTTCCCCATCATTGTGTTCAAATCATCGTATCAAACTTATTTTCCACTGCACTCTAATTTAGTTTGATGATTTGATTGTGCCTTAATTGAATTTGCATATAATTTAATCTAATTAATCAACTTGAGTAATTAATTAATTAATTGTGGTCAATCTATAACCCAACAATCCTCAATTTTGCATATCACAAGAAATATATAAAACCATACATTGAAATTGAAGTAATTGGGTTTGTGTTGGCTTTAGCTTGAAGAGTCCCAATTGGTAGTCATAAATATTCCTAGCAATTCCTCTTTTTGACCGTTTATGAGTTAAGATGTTAATGTGAAACTAATAATATTAAAACTCTAGGACCACATAAAAAATCATAATTTTTGTCATAATTGTCCACATTGCAAATTGTGAATGATTGTGAGTACTAGGATAGTTCTTACTCCTATAATATAAGGCTGTAAAGAGGTGAATGAATAGTTTTCTGGGGCCCACATTAGAGCAATAAAAGTGAACAAGATGATGATCATGACCAGTCAACAAGTATGACCCAGTCAATTGGGGAAAGTTTTGGTTGTGCAATCGTGCTATGCTATTTAGCATTAATGATAAAAGAAGAATTCCAAATAAGATACCATGAAGGAGTAAGGCTTGTTCATCAAAAAAAAAAGAGTAAGGCCTACTATGCTATTCATTCTACATTATGGACGCAACATTATATTTGGTAGTAATACAAAGAAAATATATATATGATAATGAACTAATTTGACCTTTTTTTTTCCCTTTCGGGCCATTCCCTTTCGCTTTCGGTAAATAAAGTCACTAAGAACAGGAGAACACTATATGGACTGAAAGTATCAACTTTGGTTGTGGTCTCTACTGTCTAATGAATGATAAGTTGATAACATGATTTCACCGTATATAATTTCTACCAAAAACTTGGAACTTGCTTAATGCTATAGGGTTGGTGGTTCACTATCTTGCACATCTTATATACAGAGAAAGAAGATGCAATAAGACAATATACAAAAAAGAAAGTCTTATCAATGCAATTGCTCATAACAGAGATAATTCCACTACCCGACAGATTATGACAACTTATTAAAGTGTTCTGTTGGTATGACTAGCTATTAGATACACAAGGATCAAGTCTTTGGGCTGCTATTCCATCCAAAAGAAAAAAGAGAGAATGGTATGCATGCAATTGCTAGTACTATGCGGACTGCGCAAAGAGAATTGTTAACTATGACATTATGAGATTTATAGTTAAGAATAAGAACTATACTAGCAATACCAGCAAATCCAAGGAATGTTTCAGCTTAAACCTAATACAGGAAAGTGAAAAGAGAGACAGCATGCATACCGTCTCTTAGACAGAAATAAGGATGCTCTCCGTCATGGCAATGGCAGACAAATGGATATGTTGAGTTAGAACCGCATTTCCCACCTGATTCCATACACCCCCTACAGACTATCGGCAATGCATTGTACAGCACATCAAACCCTTGATTCAATGCTTTCTGAAGTGCCTGGTTTACAACCTCAGACTTGTTAATGAGAGCAGTCCGTGAAATTGGGACTTTAATTGTTGTGTTGCAATTCTCAAGCTCCCGAGGTTTGGTACTTAAGACGTTTTCTTTGTCAACTAAGAAACCGTTATGTGAATTGCCAGTTTCTGAGCTGCACGAAAACCAATTTCGGAACGATCTGTGTACTGAAGGAGGACAGCCGTAATATAATGTAAGGTTATGAAAGTTTGAAGCGTAATTGAATTCGGTATAATTCAAGGTGGTATTGAGGAGGTTTCGAGAACAAGGAGTATCCCAGAGGTCCAATCTTGCAATGGTCATGGAAAATGTGGTGATGTTTAGGACACGAAACTCTAGCTTTTTAAATCTGAAAACCGTGTATTCATCGTTGTGGCACTCAAGCTTGAACGATCTGCGACCACAATATACAAATCGATCACCTCCCCAGAAAGGGTACGAAATGTTTTTGATGCTTCCACACCCAAAGGGACGACTGCACCTAACAAAGGGTTCATAGACAGTGCAGTAAGATGGTGGTAGTATTGTTGAGAAGAAGAATAGGGTGATAATGAAAGAGAGAGATAGATTATGGGAATTCATGTTTAGAAGATAATGAAGAAAAGAATAGGTAGAGAAGTAACGTATATGACGCAGTAGCAGAATGTTGAAAAAAAACTAGAAAGCGATGGCCCTATTATTGAGGGTTTTGAGAAGAGAATAGTTTGTACAGGAGAGAGGGGGAGAAAGAAGACTATTGACTTCAACTATGAGACCATCGTGACAATTTTTTTGGTTGAATGTGAAGGGTGGCAATATGCGCAACGAAATTACCAAAGCTCTAGGATTATATTATCAAAACAAAACAACAAAGTTTCCTATCTAATTTCAACACTACATTAAACAACTGTTTTGTTGAAATAGCCAATTTTAAAAAAAAAAAAAAAAAAAAAAAAAAAAAAAAAAAAAAAAAAACTTTTCTATAAATGATGCGACGTGTTTGAATGTCTCTTTGAATTCAGTTTTATTCCTCCTTTTCTTTTCTCTTTTTTTACTTTGTATAAGAGTTGACTAGTATATAGCATTAAAGATCGGCCATAATTCATTTGTAACCGATGAACTACAACGGCCAGACAAATGTGAAGGAGTCAATCGATGATCTTGAAAGACCCCAAGTACGTCACTTTGACAGCCATAGAGGAGCCATAAATAGCCCCCAACTTTCTATACGAAGGAAGGCTATAAAAGCCACCAAGGAGAAAGGTACACACAAATTTTCTATCTCTTCGTACTTAGAATATTTGAATATATTTATAGTTCTCTTTCTTAAGAATTAGAGGGTTCTTAGCAGACGCAGCCCTGATATTATTACTTCAGGGTTGAATCTCCTCTTTTACAGAAATTTATTGCTCGTCCACCTAGTAGACGAGATCAGCACTTTCTCTTTTGTAGTTCCTTTTACAGTTTTGCCTTCCAAAAAATACATAAACCTCTTCTCCAAAACAAATTAATATATAGGAAAATACGTAAAAATATTCTTTAGCAATTGGGTAGGTATTACAGTGGATTAACTAAGTAAACATGACTGAAAAAAGGATTGAAATTCAAAATCAACAAAGTTATGGAGATATTTTTCTAAGATCTGAGGAGCTAAGAAGGTTGTATTAATTATTATATGCCTGGTTCGAAGGCATGAATAATTTCTTCCTAACTCAACAACCTTTTTCAATGATTCCTATAGGATCATTAATAAATAGAGAGGTGACTATGCAAATCTTAGGAAGGAAATAAAAATAATAATAATAAATCTACAAAACCTCCTAGATATCTTATCCATAATTTTTTTTTTCCTTTTTTTCTTTTCTTTTGTGGGCTTTTACCTTCTAAGATTGATGTTGAATGCTATTTTTTTTTTTTTTTTTTTTTTTTTTTTTTTTTTTCAGTTAAACATGACTGTCACATGTTGTATGATTGACCTTAAAGCAGCCAACCCTAAAAAGAAAGGTTCGCACTTAATACACATACAAGCGTGAAAATCTAACAATAAACCAACTACTCTTAGAAAATCTAACCTATATTCACACTAACAAATTAACTAGTACATAAACCCAGTCAAAGGAAAAAATTTAACTAAAAAATATATAAATCATACCAACTTCCACTTCTAACCAACGTGAGACTTTCCCACAATAGGACACATTCACTTTTTCTTTTTCCTCAATACCATGGTTGAAAATTATACTTTATCTCACGGAGATCATGTTGAATTTCAATGCAATTTTGTGCTGATCAACCTCACTTCTAAAGATAAGTTTCAATTAACTTAACTATAAAGTTTCTTATCATTAAATACATGGTATGCATTTTAAATCTTAATTACACCGAAATTCAATTAGTGTCTTAACTTGATAGTAAAAGAAATCATCATATATAGAATGGATATTATAGATTAAAATTCTATTGTAATTAAAAAATATATAAAAATAAAATCTCTCCTCTAAAGATTATTTTATGTATTACCATTCCTCACCAGACATGACATATATGACCCCTACTTTCATGCCTTTGCATTCCACTTGGCTAGAAAGAATACATAACCAAATTAATTTATACGCTGATAATAAATTTTGACGGCTTAAAATTATTTTAAACGTATTCGAATCTTAACATTTAATTTGTTAATTCATCCCCCTCAAAAAAAAAAATAATAATAATAATTTGTTAACTCATGGACATTCTAGCAACTCCCTAGTCAATTTCAGTGGCATCATATATACAATGAATTTCAAAGTCTTCATCAGAGATATATATGGATCTTGACTATATAACCGACGGAGTCATACGGCTCTGACTATCAAACCATGGAATATAGAATTTTAACTCATAATAATATCTCTTGAAGACAACTTGGTCATGTGTGACAAAGAACAACAATTTCAGCAGCTCCATTTCACAAACACACAGGATAGCTGATGAAGACGGTTGTTTAGAATATGGATTTGGGGCATGACTAATGGTAATGACTTGATACAATATGTGGATGTAGCCTTAGAACAAGTAAAAGTATATTTATAATAAGAAATAAGTAATCAAAACCCTCACCAGCTACTGTTGGTTGGATGATATATATGAAATCGGTTTTTAGGTTTAAGTTAAAAACAAAAACAAAAACAAAAAACACATATTTTCAATATCCTAGAAACTGACTCAAAGAATTTAGTTTTTTATATATGTAAATTGGAGTATATATTTTATTTTACTTAAAAAAAATTGGAAATTTTTTTAGTTGTAAAAATAAATTTAAACCATAAATATATATCAGTTGAAGTACTTTCCAAAGTTCCTAGTTCTAAAACTAAATCTAAATCATCATTATTAAACTTCAAAATATAATACAATTCTTTTCAAACTATTATTGTCTAGTTAAAGCCTTTTTTTTTTTTTTTTTTTTTTGAGAAGAAAGTTAGGTAAAGCCTATATGACCAAAATTATAAGACTTTTATTCGCTTGAGAAATTTTAGGTAATCGCTGAATACATTAGGAAATTGCCTAGCTAATTACCATGTAAGAGCTGACCCAAAATCTAATAACAAAATGTTTTTGAGAATCAAGCACGAAAGTCTTTAAAAATGTAAAAAGCTTGTTGAGCATTAGGATAGCTCCGTGCCAGGCTGGAATTGTGAATAAGGCACTTATGTGAAAGATTGAGCTGAGCCCTTCTTTTTTCCACGCAACTTAGCTATATGCTCAATTGAATTTTTTGTTGCGACATCAACATGTTCATGTTCAGTTGGCAGTGTGGTGGTAGCCTAAAAATTAATGTGATGGACCCATAGTAAAGGCTTGGCAAGTTGGAGGCAACATGTGCGGTGTATGTATCATGATGAATACAAATTCGTACTATTCTATCGTTTTTGTTCTACTTTATATTTTACCAATCATAATTTTTTTATGTATTTTATTTATAAAATAAACAATGTTTAAAAAGAAAATAAATTATAAACATGACATACCATAATTTGTGAAGTATAAAGTAGAATACGAAAGTTGGACAAAAAAATTGCATTTATATCATGATAGCCTTGCATGCACTTAACCTAGGGTAAATTGTTAAATAGTAGGTAAGCTGTGTTTGTGCAACAGCGCAAGATAGGGCTAGGCTACCTTATTATGTAGCGTCTTGGTTCAATGTGCATGGGAAAAACAAGATTGAGCTATGTGGGTTGTGTTGGCCAAATTTGGGAGGTAGCATTGAGTATATTTGGCAAATTGGTCATTTCTCAAGTCAGAACCAAGTCAAACTAAAACGAGCTGTAAAACCTATGATCTTTACCCAATATGATCCCGTATATTTTTCTTAAAAAAAATTTAAAAAATAAACTTAAAGTTTAAAAAAAATTGACATATTTAAAACCGAAAACAAATAAAATAAATGACCAAATCAAAGATTTTACATAATGTTTTCATTCCTTTTGCTAGAAAATGTAGAAAATAAATTAAAAAAAAAAAAAAAAAAAAAAAAAAAAGAAAGAGAGAGAAGGTTGAGATATATAAGCTCACAAATTATGAGTATTTTGAATGGAAAAAAAATTATCAAAACTTGTAAGGTACATGATTGAATGCAATGAAAAATGATGGTAGGCAGGTCGCAATCCTAGCAAAAGGAGATCAGAGATTCTACAATTCAGTGGCTATTAAGCGAAAGTATGAGACCAAAGAAGCGAGGGAAAGATCAACCCTCAAGAATCTCACAAAAAGGGCAAGGAATAGTGTAGAAAAGAAACTAAGAAAAATACATGATAGCAACACTGTATGGAAGTTATCATCGCAGTTACCAATCAATTTCGCGCAAGAGAGCCTTGAGAATGTGCTCGAAGCATGGAATGGCTCAATAACAACAAGCACTTGGTCCCAAAGGGCAATTCCGAAAAGTATGACATACATAGTTAATCACGAGGGCAATTGCTTAGTAACCTATGATACACTAATACAGGTACGAGTATTGGTACGATACGGGTATAGTACGGGAATATAATGTTTTTTTGAAAAACCTAAGATACAATGCATTGAGATACGAAAATTAATTAATATTTATTTTTAGGTAAATTTAAATATTTATGTACATAAGCTATATCCAACCAACAAACAATATTATATTTATTATCACTATATCAATTAATACATCACAAACCCCACAACAATGCAAATACATATATCCTAAATCCTAATGCTCAAGTCAAAACAAACAATATATAATTTTCATAGGTCATAACTAAGGCAGTAAGGCTAAAAGCCTAGAAGCCCAAGCCACTAAGCAGCAAAACAAAAAGAGAAAAAAAAAATTGCCAATCCCAATTTAGAACAGAGGCGAGGGGAGAGGCAAGGGAGAGAGAGTGAGAGTTTGAGAGACTTATCGACAAGAAGGGGGAGGAGGAGAGCTTTGGCGTCGAAAACCCACAAAGAGTTGTTGATCTTGGTGAGTCATATCTCTAGTGAAAGTTTTGTACAAGGGAAGTCTTAGTGTAATTTTTACTTTTACTAAGGAAATAATAAAGACTGGAAATATTATACAGTAAATTTTTGCACTCTTAATTCACATAAATTGGTTGAACACTTGTTTATGTTTTTGTTGGGTTGTTGGCTTAGATTAAATAGTGTAATGTCATCGTAAGTCGTAAAATTTAAGGTAAAATTAATTTTAAAAAAATAAAACCATATAGTTTCAAGGAAGTTTGTGGGTAGGAGACGCGAGGTCCCAAGGAGGTTTTAAATTATGAAACCTTATAGTTTTCCAAGTATAAACTAATAAATTAAACTGTAAACTTTTCTTTCTCCGTCAGTAACAATAGGATCCAAAGGTTCCAATCCATGTAATATTTACTTAATCTATATTCTATATGTACACACCATTCATTGAAGGTGAAAATCTATGGGCTTGGTTTTGGTAAGAAAAATCTATCAAAATGCATTCCGAGGCTACTACAACAACCCAAACAAAGATTTAGCACTAGGATACAAAATAAAACCTACAGCAGAGAAGAACTTATTAGGTGGAAACCTTCACGTGATGTGGTTCCCACAAGAGAATAAGTAGATCACGCAATCATACCTTTGAATTAATTATTCAAAGGTGTTATGCTGAATAATTCAGCATTATCTGTTTTCTTCTCTATACCTTTTTACTATGATATGTAATATAAATTTTTGACAAGTGAAATTGACCCAGGGAGCATACCTTTGCAGCTATTACTATGTGTGCTTCCATCTTTGCAAATGCACAAGAACTCCTTAGCCGTAGCGTTGTATCCACAATACCCATGAGAGTGCTCACAGGTAACACAATCCTTAACTCGTTCCCAATCAAGCACAAAGCCATCATATTCATTCATAGCCCAATCCCTAACTCGTTCCCAATCAAGCACAAAGCCATCATTCATAGCCGCACCAAACCCACCAGTTAAATTACCCATATTGATCTGAGAATGTCTCACTGTCACCACCACTTTCTCCTCGCAATTCTTTGACCAATCATAGCCCTCCGTCTCATGATTCTCCACAAAAACGTAAGACCGGTTGCTACCATTAATATTCAAGCACAGGATGGGAGGCACAAGTATTGCAGGGTCGGAAATGCAATTAAAGTAAAAACTGAGATTCAAATCCATTGAAGAATATTTCAGTGGTAGTTTCTCTAGAGAAACGTTATGACGTGCCCTTGGGCACGTTTGGTTGGAGACATCAATATCCACAAGGGTTAGGGTATAGTCGGCATAATCTATATCTTTCACGTAGTACCGGTCACCGGGTAATTCAAGTACGGCCTCGCCGTTATTTAGGCACATAACGCCAAGCCCCTCGTAGCCACAATAATATTGCTGATCAGAGGCAATTTCATTACGAACCCAAAAAGGGTAGCTGATGTTAACGTCACCGCAGAGGTGTGGCTGGCATATTGATAACAAAGGGGTAGAATCGGTGCCTAAGGAGTTGATGAAGAAGAAGAAGGAGAGGATGAGGAGGTAGCTAAGGAATTGTGACATGGTGAAGTGTTTGAAATGGCCACATGAAAATGTTTGTTGCTTTCTTGTACTAGGAAATACTAAACTAAGTACTTATATAAGCAAAGGATTATGGGTAACCTTGTTGTCATACTTCTTCATTTGTTTAAATGTGATTGGTAAAAAATGTTCATGTAAAAATTATAAATTCATAATTAATCACAATTTATCACTTGCAGTGAAAAGTTATGAATTTCTTTGCGTTATATAAAAAGAGTACTCTTTCCTTTGTGATGAGGTTGCGTGAGTTGACATTGCACTGAATTCTGGTCTCCCAGTGAACCTTTCTCGTTCCTTGTGGCAGAGTAAACAAATACTACTTTTCCAACAAGTTGAGGGAAATTTTCGAAGTAATCAAAATGAACGTCATTGATTCGTTGTGTTTGGTTTAAAATATTAGAAGAATTACAGCAAAGAATGTACTGTTTGTTGTCCTTTATTATTTTTTTGCTGAATATTTGTTGTCCTTAATTATGACCTTAACAGAGCTCCATATGGAAAAAGTTTATAAAGTCCTAAAGGTCAGCTACTCCATTTGGACCAAATACTGTTCTTGTTCTTCTGGCAGGAAAAGAATCTCTCATATGCGGTACGTACACAGCGGTTTGTAATTTTACTTTGTGATCAAACACGCGGTTTCTATTATTGAAATAAGTATTCAATTATTAATCATTAAAAAAAGTAATGATAAGGAAAAAAACTATTATTGATAATATTATTATTTATAGTACTTAGGATAACCATACTTTACCCCAAAAAATAAAACTTCACTTTTTCTACTTTTTTTTTTCACATTTTTTTTTTTTAAATACAAGTATATTTTAGCACATTTTTAACAAAATGCTAAATAAAATATTCGTAAATAAAAACCAAATATAATTACACTATATGGATTGCTACAACTTGTTACTTGACCAAATTACAACAAAGGTCACATGGTATTTATCTATCTAAAGCCAAGCTAAGGTAACAAGAAGCAAAGGCCCTAAAGCTTGTCGTAGTGAGTGGACAAACCCAGCATATTATTTAGGGTCCGTTTGGATACAGTTGAAAACTGAAAACTGAAAAACACTGTAGCAAAATATTTTTTAAATGCGTGAATAGTACCATAGGACCCATTTTTAATGAAAAAGTTGCTGAAAAGTGAGGTTTGTGGGTCCCGTGAACAGTGCATAGAACCCACTAATTTGCTGAAAAGGATGAGAAAAGTCAAATTTTGTGGCTACTGTTCATGAACAGTGCATGAACAGTAGCTGTAAGTCTCACAAACGTGTGCAAAAAAAAAAAAAAAAACGCCAAACGCAGACGTGCTGGGTTTTTAGCCCAATCCAAACGTAACCCTAGTTTATGGGCGAAGCTTAGCTCTAAGCTTCGTTATATGACAGTTTAAGAAAACTAATATTGATAATATTGTTATTTATAGTACTCATAACCATACTTAACCAAAAGACTAACAGCTTAAGGAATAGTGTCCCGGCTTTGTCTAATCTCTTTTATAAAGAGAACCCAAGTTCATATTTACTTCCCTATTGTTGTTATCATTGAATTATCAAAAAAATTGTTTTTTTAGTTGAAATATATTAAGGGTCCGTTTGAATACAACTTATTTTACTAAAAACTGAAAACACTATAGTAAAATAATTTTTAAATATGTAAATAGTAACGTGGACCCATTTTTAATGAAAAAATTACTGAAAAGTGAGGTTTGTGAGTCCTGTGAATAGTGCACGGGACCCACTGGTACTGCTGAAAAGTCAAATATTATGGCTAAAAAAAAAAAAGGAAACGCAGACACTAGACGCAAAAACGCGCAATCCAAATGCTACTTAAGTTTTACAATTAAATTTAAACACATTATTACATTGAATTTAATTGTATAAAAATATTTAAACTTTATTAGTCAACACAACAATGTGTTTAATTTTTATTAAGAAATCAAATGTGTGTATCTAAGAAATTATATCTATTATATGAACAAAATCAATATTTTGTATAAAGATAAACTTCTTGTTGACAAAAAATAAAAACAAGGATAAACTTCTTTTCAATTAAAAAGTTCACGAAGTTTATCGTTGTGGTTTGTGTTTTTATGTACTTTTTGTTTATCATGTCTTCAACAAAGTTCTCAGAAATTTCTTCATGGAGGAGAAATCATGAGCCATTGAATTCTTGGTAAAGGAAATAAATCCTTTGAACTTTGTGTAGTCCACTGAAGAAAGCATGTATTAGCTCAGGATATAACTTATTAAAGAGGTTTTGTTGCTTTCTTAGATAAGATACTAGTCAAAAACAACTTTGTGGAGTCAACTGAAGAAAGCATGTCCATACTTATGTTTCTCAAAAAAAGATACTAGTAAATAATTATTATTATCTTAATAAAAGCATAATTAAATAATATAAAAGTGACGTGTGACCTTCGCATTCCTTTAATCATCTTACACTCAATTTTTTTCCAGGGAGGGTAGAAGCGTAGACTCAATCCAATATTAGTCAAATTTATAAAAATAAAAATAAAAATTTGGAAGAAGAAGAACCATCCTACTCCTTCTGATTCGTTGTTTTGATTTCTGTTTCTTTTATTTAATTCATATTCAGAGGATAATAAAATTTAAAAATAATAAATAAATAAATAAACTTGCTCATAGTCCAACCAGTTGGTGAAGTTCTTGACGACATTGGACGTAGGTTACTCCGCGTGGGGTAACCTGGGTGGGTGGATCAAGAGAGAGGTCTTGGGCCCTTCCGCTTATGGTTTATGGTGGGTTATGGTTTCGGATTCGGACTCATCATTTGAAGTGGGATTTCACTGTTTTAACCTTCGATAATACCTCCAACTATTTCCCTTATGAATAAATTTAAATTAGTAGCAAATTTTGGCCAAAAAAAAAAAAAAAAGGTTTTCTTAAGTAGAAAAGGGAAATTTTATGGTAGATATAAATGTGGTTGTATTTTGTTAGGTTTTAAGTTGGTAAATTTCATGATAATGTATAAATTCATTAGTCTATTATGACTCATTCAATGTTCAAAATTATTTCTCAAAAAAAGAAAAAAAATTCAAACTTAAAGTGTTTGTACTAATTTCAACTACCATTTGATTGTCTTTTAATCGATCAAAATATCTAAATTTGATAGTTATTTGAACAAGGTTCAATCAATTGGAAGTGACTTTTGGACTGCCCTTCCATAGAGGCTTTATCAATCAAAAATCAAGTCAAACTTGTTTTAATTCCGTGATGTTGGCAGTTGTACAAACTCCATTTCGTACCTATAATCTAACATTGAAAGAGGAAAACATGATCATTTTATATACCCAAAAATCCTGGTCAAATTTAGTCAATAACTCATTCATCACGTATTATGAAAATGATCTTGAGATTTCAACAATCACAACAATATATGCGGTTTCCAAATCTGACGGTCAGATCGAAAGATATCGCAAAATCAAGTTTTAACGGTCTTATCCACGCATTCATTTGGGTGAAACCTATCAAGTGTGATTAATTGAAATTAATTTTAATTGGTTGATAATTAAAATTAATTAAATGAATTTTGTGATTGTTAAGTATTTTTCTTAAAGTGTGATTTGGTGCATGAGAATAAAAGATAAACATTAATCTTCGATAGATAATCAGATTTTTGAAATAATTATCTTAGTGGATGCGGTCTGTTTTGGGAAAAGGGCAGTGGAGTCATTTTATAGTGATCAAAGAGGAGTGCAGGGCTCTTCTGAGCCGGTGTATGATTAGCTCTACACATTTTTTACCATTAAAACTTTCCTTATAGAGCATTCTACAACCCTACATGTGGTCACGCATAATCAAAGCATGCATACACAAGCTAAGAACCTACACACACATGCTTAAGGCTCCTACAGGTTTTATTTTCACCAAAACAATTCCAAGTTAAATATTTTTTATAGCTAAGCCTTAGATTAGTCGTGGACCTTTCTAGTGATATCATCATTGGGAAACGGGGGATAGAGTCATAAGAGGTACAAAATGAGATGTCTATAAAGGTCAAAACCATTATTTTCATATTTGAGCTTAAAAAAAAATTCGTCTATGTTGGTACTGTATTTTGTCTAGCTTTAAATTTCAATAAAAGTTTTGGCCTAAAAATGAAGGATTTCTTGATTTTAATAGTCAAATTTCATTTCTTATTGATTTTTATCAATTTTTATGTGGTTGACTAAATTTAATTGAGATTTAATTGAAATCTAACCATGTGATTGGATAAATTTTGGAGCAATGGTTAAGATCATGAAATTCCTTTTAATTTGACTAGTCATGGGTGAAAATCGAACTTGGATTCAATGAGATATCATTGATTGAATAGAATTATCCATATTGAAATTTAATTGTTAAAAAATTTAATTAAAAAAAAACTATAATTTTCTATGGAATGGGTGCTAAAATTTTAGTGTAATTTCCATGGAAAATTAGAACTAAATATATTATTTGGGTCTCTTTATTTGAATATTGAATTGATTATGGCATTTAACTAATTGATTATGCAATGAAAAATTATGGTAAGCAGGTTGCAATCCTAGCAAAAGGAGATCGGAGATTCTACAATTCAATGGCTATTAAGCGAAAGTATGAGACCAAAGAAGCGAGGGAAAGATCAACCCCCAAGAGTCTCACAAAAAGGGAAAGAGAATAGTGTGGGAAAGAAACTAAGAAAAACACATGATAGCAACACTGTATGGAAGTTATCATCGCAGTTACCAATCAATTTCGTGCAAAGAGAGCCTTGAGAATGTGCTCGAAGTATGGAATGGCTCAATAACAACAAGCACTTGGTCTTAAAGGGCAATTCCGAAAAGTATGATGTACATATATAGCTAGCCCCGAGGGCAATTGCTTAGTAACTTATGATACACCAATACAAGTACGAGTAATGGTACGATATAGGTACAATACACGGATATAATATTTTTTGAAAAACCTAAGATACAATACATCGGGAGTATGAAAATTAATTAATATTTATTTTTAGGTATATTTAAATATTTATGTACATAAGCTATAACCAACCAACAAACAATATTATATTTATTATCACTATATCAATTAATACATCACAAACCCCACAACAATGCATATAAATATATATATATATATATATATATTTATATATATATCCTAAATCCTAATACTCAAGTCAAAACAAACAATATATAATTTTCATAGGTCATAACTAAGGCAGTAAGGTTAAAAGCCTAGAAGCCCAAGCCACTAAGCAGCAAAAGCCCAAGCCACTAAGCGGCAAAACGAAAAGAGAAAAAAAAAATTCCAATCCCAATTTAGAACAGAGGCGAGGCGAGAGGCGAGGGAGAGAGAGAGTGAGAGTTTGAGAGACTTATCGACAAGAGGGGGAGGAGGAGAGCTTTGGCGTCGACAACCCACAAAGAGTTGTTGATCTTGGTAAGTCATATCTCTAGTGAAAGTTTTGTACAAGGGAAGTCTTAGTGTAATTTTTTACTTTTACTAAGGAAATAATGAAGACTGGAAATATTATACAGTAAATTTTTGCAGTCTTAATTCACATAAATTGGTTGAACACTTGTTCATGTTTTTATTGGGTTGTTGGCTAAGATTAAATGGTGTAATGTCATCGTAAGTGGTAAAATTTAAGGTGAAATTAATTTTTAAAAAATAAAATCATATAGTTTTAAGGAGGTTTGTGGGCAGGAGACGCAAGGTCCTCAAGGAGGTTTCAAATTATGAAACCTTATAGTTTTCTAAGTAAAAACTAATAAATTAAACTGTAAAAGGATCCAAAGGTTCCAATCCATGTAATATTTACTTAATCTATATTCTATATGTACACACCATTCATTGAAGGTGAAAATCTATGGGCTTGGTTTCGGTAAGAAAAATCTATTAAAATGCATTCCAAGGCAACAACCCAAACAACGATTTAGCACTAGGATACAAAAATAAACCTAAAGCAGAGAGAGGAATTTATTGGGTGGAAACCTTCACGTGATGTGGTTCCCACAAGAGAATAAGTAGTTCACGCAATCATACCTTTGAATTAATTATTCAAAGGTGTTATGCTGAATAATTCAGCATTATCTGTTTTCTTCTCTACACCTTTTTACCATGATATGTAATATAAATTTTTGACACGTGAAATTGACCAAGGGAGCATACCTTTGCAGCTGTTACTATGTGTGCTTCCATCGTTGCAAACGCACAAGAACTCCTCAGCCGCAGCGTCGTATCCACAATACCCTTCAGAATCCTCACATGTAACACAATCCTTAACTCTTCCCCAATCAAGCACAAAGCCATCATTCATAGCCACACCAAACCGATGAATCAAATCAACAATATTAATCTCAGTCTGTATATGTCTCACTGTCACCACCACTTTCTCCTCGCAATTCTTTGACCAATCATAGCCCTCCGTCTCATGATTCTCCACAAAAACATAAGAACGGTAGCTACTAATATTCAAGCACGGGATGACAGGCACAGTTGGAGGGTAGGGATAGCAATTAGAGTAAAAACTGAGATTCGAATCCATTGAAGAATATTTCAAAGGTAGTGTCTCTAGAGAAAAGTTTTGACGTGGTCTTGGGCACGTTTGGTTGGTGGTGACATCAATATCCACAAGGGTTAGGGTATGGCTGGTATAATTTATATCTTTCACGTAGTAGTTCCGGTCACCGGACAAGCCAAGTACGGCCTTGCCGTTCTCGCACCTAACGCCAAACCCTGGGTAGCCGCAATATTGCTGATCAGAGGTGATTTCATTAGAATCCCGAAAAGGGTATCCGATCATAACGTTACCACAGTAGCGTGGTGCGCATGTACTTAACAAAGGACTAGAATTGGTGCCTATGGAGTTGAAGAAGAAGAAGAAGAAGGAGACGATGAGGAGGTAGCTAAGGAATTGTGACATGGTGAAGTGTTTGAAATGGGCACATGAAAATGTTTGTTGTTTTCTTGTACTAGGAAATACTAAACTAAGTACTTATATAAGGAAAAGATAATGGGTCACCTTGTTGTTGTCTTATATTCAGACTTCATTCATTCTCATTAAAAAAAAGTACACGATTTTTGTCATAATTTTCCATTTGGTTAAATGTGATTAGTACAAACAAAAATGGTAAATTCCTATAAAAATTGGAGTAAGGCTATATAAACAAAGTATTTTACAATATTTTTACAAATAACTAATGTAAGTTTAATATTTTTTAAATAATTACTGATAAGTATAAATATGATGTTAGTGGTAAACTCATATTAAAATTAATAAAAATTTATCACATCAATAATTTATAAAAATATAATAAAATAGTTCGCATCTATAACGTTACTTTAAAAATTATAAACAACCTATCACAATTTGACTCAAGGCAGTTGGCGTAACAATTTATGAATTTCTTTGCGTTATATATATAAAAGACTCTTTCCTTTGTGATGAGGTTGCATGTGTTGACAGTGCACGGAATTCTGGTCTCCAATGTACCTGACTCATTCCTTGTGGCAAAGTTAAGGGGAATTTGGGTAACTAATTTAGTTTTCCCAACTATCTAGTTAGTAGTTAAGGTTTCAAAACTATATTTTTTACTAGCATCTTGAGTCTAAAAAGCTCGATTTAAGGCCTATAAATCGAGTTTTTGGGACTCGATTTTCATAGATTGATCATGTCTGATGTGGTATTTTTTCCACGTGGCATCTACTTGGAAATCAAGTCTCTAAGACTCGATTTCTAACCCAAAAATATTTTAAAAAATTTTAAGTCTCATGTACAAGCCGAAATACCCAAAAACAAATTTAAGAAATCCCAAACACATCAATCCCAATCTTAAAGACTCAAATCACAGGGAGAGAAAGAGCTGGGTCGCGCGCGGCCTGGGCCTCGCGCTGCCTGGGTCTGCCTGGGTCGCGCACGATGGTCTAAAGCTGATTCTTTCTGTTTCTGGTTTTTTCTTTTTTTCTTCTCTAGGTTCTTCTCTAGGTTTTTCTCTGGGTTCCTCTCTAATTTGTTCTTATTTATAAGGCTTATAAATCAAGTCTTAGAGACTCGATTTTCATGTAGTCGCCACGTGAAAAAATATGCCACATCAGAAGTAATTAGAGTATAGAAATTGAGTTTTTGATGCTCGATTTATAGGCCAAAATCGAGTTTAATAGACTCGAGATGCTAATAAATAATATAGTTTGAGAACCAGAACTACTAACTAAATGATTGGAAAATTATGGTTAATTACTCATTTCGTCCCAAAGTTAACAAATGCTACTTTCCAACAAGTTGAGGGAAATTTTTGAAGTAATAAAAATGGACGTTGTTGATTCGTTGTGTTTGGTTTAAAATATTAGAAGAATTACAACAAAGAATGTACTGTTTGTTGTCCTTTATTATTTTTTTGCTGAATATTTGTTGTCCTTGATTATTTTATTATTATAATTTTTTTTTTTTTTTTGCAAGTTTGTTGTCCTTGATTATGAGTCTATGACCTTAACAGAGCTCCATATGGAAAAAGTTCATAAAGTCCTAAAGGTCAGCTACTCCATTTGGACCAAATACTGTTCTTGTTCTTCTGGTAGGAAAAGAATCTATCATATACATTATACAGTACGTACACGCGGTTTCTAATTTTATTTTTTGATGAAACACGCGGTTTCTATATATTGAAATAAGTATTCAACTATTAATCATTAAAAAAGTAATAATAAGGTTTTCAAAAAAAAAACTATTATTGATAATATTGTTATTTATATTTTATAGTACTCATGATAACCATCCTTTACTAAAAAGAAATAATATATAGCTTAAGGAATAGTTATCGAAATTTTGGGTACTGTGGTCTATTCTTTATTATAAAGAAAGCGGTTTGGTATTAGTTTTTACTATTAGTTTTTATATACACTTTTTTAAAACTTCACTTTTTCTATTTTTTTCACTTTTTTTTTTTTTTTTAAGGTACAAATATCCTTTACCACAATTTTAGCCAAAATTTTTTAATAAAAAGTTAAATAAATTGTTCTCAAACATAAACTACATCTAGGTACACATTGCTAGCACTTGTTACTTGCCAACAGGGGTGGAGCCACGTTCCCCCTTGGGAGCCGTGGCCCCTGCAAAAAAAAAAAAAAAAAAAAAAAAAAAGTCCACCAGCATATATACAAATTTTAATTGGGCCCCCCAATGATGTAATCCGGCCCCCCCTTCCATTTCTGTTCAATACTTCAATTCACTCCCAGACTCTAGTTTCAAGTGTAGGCCTTTTTATCCTCTAATAAAACAAAACATGGCCCACAGCCCACTTATATTTAAATACCCAAAACACTACCCAACAAAACAACACTTTATCACCTATTATCCAACTCAAAATCAGAAGATTCAGAACCCTTTCTTTTGTTTCTCTTTTTACTCTCTTCTTGTCTACTATGTATACACGCCACCGCCCACTCCACTGGTTCCAGCAGCCCCCAAACAAAACAAAACCCTTAGCTCAGCTCAGCCCAGCCCTCCTCTCAAACTCAGTCCTCACGATCCCAAAAAAAAAAAAAAAAAAAAAATGTCTACTATGTATACACGCCACCGCCCACTCCACTGGTTCCAGCAGCCCCCAAACAAAACAAAACCCTTAGCTCAGCTCAGCCCAGCCCTCCTCTCAAACTCAGTCCTCACGATCCCAAAAAAAAAAAAAAAAAAAAAAAAAGACTAACCATTATTTTCTTTCTTCTTGCTTTCTTAAAATAAATCATTCAGAACAGGGGCGTAGCCAGAGGGTGAGTTTTCAGTTTTCGCTTCATCTCTTTTTAGTGTTTTTTTTTTTTTTTTTCCTCAACTATCTACACTTAAATATTCTCATGCTCTTTAATTTTTCATAGATTTTTAGAGAAATATATGGTTAAAGGCATGGGCATAGGGAGGTTGTTTGTGATGAGTCTTGAAGGGAAGATAAAGTTTGCACTTTGTGAAGATAAAGTTTCTAAGGTAAAAAATTTTTGATTTATTACCTATTTTTGATTAGTTAGATATCATGTGGCAGTGGGTATTTATAAATTTTTTGTTTTATGTTTTGTACTAGTGTGTTTAATTTTTGCTTTTGTTTGAGGGGTTATTCTTAATTTAAAAAAAAAATTAAAATACAGGAAAATTTGAATAATAGGAATGATGATGGGTTGACTGTTTAAATTATAGTGGATTTTTTTTTTTTCTTGAGTATGAATAACATCCATATAATTAAGTAAAAATTTCTAATTAAGATTTTATTTTTCAAGTTATTTTCAAGTTAATTTTTGAGTCATATTCTTAATTCTAAAAGAATTATGAGCAAACGAAAAACAATTGATGCATTCTTAAAGAAAAAAGATGTTAGCAATTCAAAATTTAAGACACCTGTGGCTGTAGAAACAAATGTGGTTGTAGAAATAAATGTTGATACTTCAATGCCTAATGAACACCCTTCCAAATGTTCAAGAATTCAATCTGAATAGATAGATCGTGATCTAGGATCACGTAAACAAATATGTGAATTTCCTATCAACAAACAAGATGAAATCCAATAAGCTTATCTCAAAGAAAGTCCATATCAACCTAAATATATAGACTGTCCATACAACGATGATAATCATCGTCGTCGAAAATCGGCCCCCCCATGTAAAAAATCCTGACTCCGCCCCTGCTTGCCAAATTACAACAAACACTAAAATACTAGGAGTCACATGGAATTTATCTAAAGCCAAGCTAAGGTAACAAGAAGCAAAGGCCCTAAAGCTAGTCGAAGTGAGTGGACAAACCCAGCATAATTTCTAGTGTATGGGAAGCTTAGCTCTAAGGTTCGTTATATGAAAGTTTAAGAAAACTGATGATGAATTGATCGTCAGTTGATTATGATCGTCCAGATGGAAGTCGTTCCTTGCCAAATCAATCTTCTGCAATCCGTGGACGAACGAAAGGAAGTAATTCGCCGGCGTTGTGCCTGCAAAAAGGTCTCCGATGCCAAAGTCAGAAAGATTGACAAAGGAGAGCAATGAGAGTAGTATACTAGAGTGTTTTCTTACCTCACCCCTTTTGGGGTTCAGTCTTTATATATGTGTGCTCGCAGGCCATTTCTTCTAGCCGTTGGTGGAGTCTTGATGAAGGCTTTAATCTAGCCTTGTAACGTCCTTCCTGGGTGTTAATGATAAGCTGTCATTTCCAACAGTCTGAAGGTTGATTAATGTCTCGTAATCGTTCCGCGAGGAGTGGGAACGAGTGTTCAGGTCTTTGAGCGACGACCTTCTCTCTCTGGACGATTTTAGTAAGGTCGTCCCTATCTTGCATTGTATGGACGATTACCATTTTGGTCGGGCGTATCAGCTGCCCCCCTATTCCATGGTCGTCCACTTCTCGGACGATTATAGGAATATGAAAAGATTGTTATTATCATTATTTTTGATTTATTTATTTTTCAGTAATGGTGCTTGGAGTTCTGCTCCGCATTGATTGCGTAGTGGCGGCTGTGGCTCCTCTCAGTGCCACGTGTTTGATTTCTACTGGTGGGAGTGCCTCGTTTCCGGTGAGTGCCTTTTCAGTTTTCCCGCACTTTCCAAGGCAAAAACCTTTGATTTCTTTTGGCTTTTCCTTTTTCCATTTCCCCATTCTCTGTGCAGTTGATCTCTCCTACGCATATTTTGCTCCTCACCTCCTCAGTTTTCTCCCTAACTTCCAGGTACGCCCACCCCCATTTACGCTTTTCTTTCCTTTTTGGTTTTTCCTTGCATTTGTGTCACTTAAGTTCCTTTCTCTTTCTGTACTGGTTTCTCTTCTTACTGAGTGGTGGTGTTAGTTTTCCCTTTTTTCCTTTAATGGTGGACACTTTCGAAGTTAGGCGTAACTTTCCTTCCGTAGCTTTTCTCCTTGCCCGCCTAGGTTCCTTGGTAGAGCTTTCCGGTGACCTATTGGGTGTGCCTTCCCTCGCCGGTTCGTACCCAGTAGTTGAGGAATTTGTTAATAGGGGTACCGGGTTAGGTTCGGCGTTGGGTGTTTTATACCCTCTTTTGTTGGAGTCTCAAGCTTGGTTTCGGTCTATTAGAGGGCACCTAAGAGAGGAAAATATGGGTTTAGAAGAAGGGTTAGGTGATTTAGAAAGGGGTTCGTCCTCAAACGTGGTTGAGGAAGAAGCCGGGATCGGTGCTACGACCACCACTCCTTCCCGTGCTCCCTCGTCCTCCCATTCCCCTGCTCCAGCGACGGCCCGTCGATTTCATGCCCTGAAGGAAAATTGCTCCTTGAAAGTTGAGGTTTTTAGTAAATTTAAGGACAGATTCCAATTTCCAGAGGGAACTAAGGCTCGTCTACCCAGGAAGGGCGAAAAGGCTTGTGCCTTTGCCCACGGAGAAGTTTGCTTTTACGAGGCTGCTTTTTCGTGTGGCCTCCGATTTCCCGTCCATCCGTTCATAATGGAGCTTCTTGACCATTTTAACCTTGCACCGGGGCAACTTATGCCTAACTCCTGGAGAATAGTGATTAGTTGTATGGTAATCTGGACGACCATTGTTGACGGGGATATGATCTCAGTTAATGAGTCTGTCCACTTGTATCGTCTAAAAGAGTCCAGAGAATTTGGGTACTATGAGTTCGTACCCTAGAGTAGGAAGGCTCGTCTGGTAGCTGACCTTCCGTCGTCCTTTCGCTACTGGAAATCAAGATACTTCTTTGTATCTGGGGACGGTTGGGAAACGTTGCCTGATGATCTGTGGGGGAACGTACCTAGGTTGCTGCGACGATGGGAGACCCCTTTGATTGGTGCGTGTACCCCAATGTTGTTGGCCCTTTTTTTTTCTTTTTCTTTTTTTCTTTTTTTCTTTTTTTTTTTTTAATGTCGTCCTTTGCAGTGAAAGACCGTCCAGAGCTAGAGGCCAAGTTTGCAGAGCGAGTGCAGGCTGCAATCAAGTACGCAAGGACGATAGAGGATTTTGGTGAGCTGATTGATCCGCGTACCTTAGCTCGTCACTGTCTGGGACCAGAACCTTCCCTCTACGTACTCAGTACCCTCGACCGTGAAGAGAGAAAACGTAAGTTGTACTTCACGCCTTTTCTTCGTGTTTATCTGCATTCTTTTTAGTCGTCCTTACATCTCTTTTATTCGTCCTTGATCTCTTTTGTGTAGAAATGACGTCGAAATTTAACAAAGAGATGTATGACAAAATTAAGGGCAAAAAGAATGAGCCCCTTTCCAGCATAGGCCAGAAGAGGCTGTGAATCACAGATAGGGAGAAGGAGAAAGAGGTGGTGGAAAGAGGGTCATCCACACCTACCCTTGATCTGGAAGAGGGTCTGGCTGCATCTCCTGGTATTTCAATTGAGGAGGTGGCTCGTCCTTCGAAGAAGCAGAAGGCTACTAATAAGGGGAAAGGGAAGGTTGGTGCCAGTGTTTGGTCGGACGCTGGGACAGCCATGGACCGTGCCACCGAGCTTTTTACCCCTAGTGAGATGAGGGAAGTCACGAGCATTCCTTCTCACAAGATGGTGAGCCGCCACGTTCATAAGCTTGTGCAGGTGAATCATCATACATCTTGTTCCTTTCCTCGTTTTTATCTGCTTGATCATTTTTGTTGTTTTTGATTGAACTAATTTTTATTAACTTTGTACTCGTTCATAGGTGTTGGGGGAGACCATGCACATCACTACTCAGTATTTAGCGAATGAAGAGAAGGCCGTCGTGGCCAACTCGAAGGTAGAAGCTCTGGAGGCTGAGGCCTCTGGTTTGCGGAAGGATTTGGTCACGACCATGGATTCTCTCAACGTTTCCAAGGAGTAGGTTCGTGTACTGACAGAGCAGCTGGACGTTGAGAGACAATCTGTGAAGCAGAAGGACGAACTACTAGCGGCGGCCGCTCAGAAGATGAAGGTTGTAGTAGCCAAGGCCGTTACTGCTTTCCAAACCACTGAAGAATATAACACCATTCTTTTCTAGTGGTACTTCAAAGGGTTCGAGCTGCTGCGAAGGTATTTGGTCAAGCATGGTCCTAGCGTGAGCCTTGACGATTTAGACTTTGAGGCTGTCGATAAGGAGATTGAGGAGGACGAGGCGGCTCAAGCAGGGGCGTCTACCGGTGTTGAACCACCTCAGGCCACCCAGGACGATGATATTGCCCCTTCAGCTTAATTTTGCCTTTAAGAAAATTTCTTTTCCTTTTTTTTTTTATGCACTAAGTCAAGAACAGCTATTGTTTGGATGCCCCTCCTGTTTTTGGGGCCCCCCATTTTTGCTTCTAGAATAACTTAACTCTATGTTTGATTTTATAACTGTCTGTGTTTGTTTTTGCTTTTCATGATTGCATGAGTTGTGTGAGGATTTTTGTACCTTCCTGGGGGTTTTGGAAATGTTTCCCATAATCTGACTTTTTGGTTGTCCTGTATGGACGAGATTATGTTGATCAACTTGAAGGGTTTAATCCTCTTGCTCTTCTGTACAGACGAAATCATGTTGTGTGATGCACATGGACATCAAGGAAATTTAGCTTTTGAGACGACGTGCATCCCCTTAAGGAACTTTTGTCGTCGTTATGCTTTTTTAGAAATGATGTAATTCATTTAAAGAATTTTGTCGTCATTAATCTTTTTCAGAGACGACGTAATTTTGTTAACGATTTTTATTGTCATTAAGCTTTTTAGGGACGATGTACATCCATTTAAGGAATTTTACCGTCATTAAGCTTTTTAGGGACGATGTACATCCATTTAAGGAATTTTATCATCATTAAGCTTTTTAGGGACGATGTACATCCATTTAAGGAATTTTACCGTCATTAAGCTTTTTAGGGACGATGTACATCCATTCAAGGAATTTTATCGTCATTAAACTTTTTAGGGACGATGTACATCCATTCAAGGAATTTTATCATCGTCAAGCCTTTAAGGGGACAATCGTTTGTGCTTATCTTTGAAAACAGTGGCGCATGATTTGCTCAATAACACTTAAGGGATGCTGGACAATACTTATAATTCGAACAATTGCTTACATAAGATAGAAGTATCAAATTGGTTTTACAATGAAGTTTATGGTTCCTTTTCGTAATACCTCTTTAGATGTTCGACGTTCCACGGACGAGGTAGTCTTTTTCCTTCTGAATCCTCCAGGTGGTAGCTGCCCTGACGCAAATAATGGACAACTCTGTAGGGTCCTTCCCAGGACGGTCCCAATTTGCAATGTGCTGGATCCTTTGTCGCAGGGGTGACTTTTCTAAGGACGAGGTCACCAATGTTGAATCTTCTTAGCTTCACTCTTTGATTATAGTATTCTGCTATCTTCTGTTGGTACTTTGCCATTCTTTCTACTGCCTGATCTCTAATCTCGTCCAGGTTGTCTAAGTTTTCCTTCAATTGGTTCTCATTGGTTTGTTCGTCGAAAAATTCCCTCCTTAAGCTTGTGAGACCAACTTCGACTGATATAACTGCCTCTGTGCCATATATCAGACTGAACGATGTTTCTCCAGTTGGTGTCCGCGCTGTCGTCCTATATGCCCACAAGGCACTTGGCAGTTCTTCAGGCCACATTCCTTTTGCCCCCACCAACCGAGACTTGATGATCTTGAGCAGGGTCCGGTTGGTTACTTCTGTCTGTCCATTGGCCTGGGGATGACCTGGTGATGAGTACTTATTTTTGATGCCCAAGCTCGAGCAAAATGACCTGAAGTTTTAGCTGTCAAATTGACGACCATTGTCTGATATGATCGTCCTTGGTATACCGAACCTGCAAACAATATTTTTCCAAACAAAATTTTGTACCTTTGCTTCGGTGATGTTGCCAGAGCTTCTGCCTCCATCCATTTTGTGAAGTAGTCGATGGCGACGAGCAGAAACTTCACCTGTCTCTTTCCCTGAGGTAAGGGACCCATGATGTCGATCCCCCACTGTGCGAATGGCCAGGGAGATGATATTGTGGTCATTTTCTCCCTGGGGATTCTTTGAACATTCCCATATCTTTGGCAACTGTCACACGTCCTCACGAAATCAGCTACGTCTCGTTGCATTGTTGGCCAAAAGTAGCCAGCTCTCATGATATTTCTAGCGAGGGACTTTGCCCCCGTGTGATCTCCGCAGATTCCACCATGCACTTCTTCAAGGATGTACCTGACTTCCTCCTTTTCAACACATCTCAAATACGGTTGGGAGTAGCCTCTTTTGTAGAGTTCGTCATTAAGTATCGTAAATCTGGCTGCTCGTCTCCTTACCTTTTTAGCTTCCTTTGGATCATCCGGTAGTCGTCCTTCTTGAAGGAATGTGACTATCGGGCTTGTCCATCCATGATCTGTGTGAACGGAGGAAATCTGAAGTTCCAGTATGCTCGGATGGTTTTGTTCTTCCGTCTTCCAATCGAACCTCTTACCTCCGCTGTCCATTGAGGCATTTCGGGCCACCTCATCAGCTTCTGTGTTCTGATTCCTGGGGATCTGGACGAACTCTATGTAATTGAAGGAGCTGATCAATTGGTTCGTCAGCTTGAGGTATTTCTGCATCCTTGCCTCCTTTGCCTCGTACTCCCCCCTTACTTGTCCAATGACGAGTTGGGAATCGCTCCGGAGTACAACATTCTCAGCTCCTAGTGCCCGAGCTACTCTCAATCCTGCCAGTAATGCCTCATATTCTGCTTCATTATTGGTCACAGGGAATTTAAGTTGGACTCCATACTTGATGACATTCTTTTCAGGAGAAGTGAGGACGATGCCAGCTCCGCCTCCGCGTTGAGTGGACGATTCGTCAGTATTAACCGTCCAGATGTTCTCTACGTTTTCAGGGACGGTGAACTCCGCTATAAAATCGGCCAGTGCTTGTGCTTTTATCGCCACCCTCGGACGGTATTTTATGTCGAACTGGCTGAGCTCGATTGCCCACTGCACCATTCTTCCTGCTGCTTCAGGCTTGTTCATTGCTTTTTTTATGGGCTGATCCATCATCACGACGATGGGATTGGCTTGAAAATATGGACGAAGTTTCCTCGAAGCCATAATCAGGGCGAAGGTAATCTTCTCTATACGCGGGTACCGTGCCTCGGCACCCTGGAAGGCCTGGCTAACGTAATACACAGGAAGTTGCAAACCACCATTTTCTCTAATCAATGCCGCACTGACAGCCGTGATTGAGACGGCTAAGTACAGGAATAGATCTTCACCTTCTTTGGACGGGCTCAAGAGGGGCAGGTTGCTAAGATAACTTTTTAGCTCTTGGAACGCCGCTTCGCATTCCTTCGTCCATGAAAACGCCTTCTTCAAAGTCTTGAAGAATGGAAGGCATTTGTCCGTCGCCTTTGAGACGAACCTATTGAGGGCCGCAATTCTCCCTGTTAGGGACTGCACTTCTTTGACCGTCCTGGGTGAAGACATTTCCAGGATGGCCCTGACCTTTTCGGGATTTGCTTCAATCCCTCTCTGCGACACTACAAACCCGAGAAACTTTCCTGAGGAAACCCCAAAGGCACATTTGGACGGATTTAGTTTCATGCTATACTGTCTGAGAGTGTTGAACGTCTCTCTGAGATCGTCCAGATGGTTTTCTTCTTCCTTGCTCTTGACGAGCATATCGTCAACATGAACCTCCACATTTCTCCCAATTTGCTTCTCGAACATCTGGTTTACCAATCTTTGATAGGTGGCCCCTGCATTTTTGAGCCCAAAAGGCATGACTTGATAGCGGTAAAGTCCCTGGCTGGTGATAAAAACGGTCTTTTCTTGGTCTTCTTCAGCCATTTGTATCTGGTTATATCCTGAAAACGCATCCATAAACGTGAGGAGTTTGTGTCCTGCTGTGGAGTCTACTAGCTGGTCGATTCTGGGCAGCGGGAAGCTATCTTTTGGGCATGCTTGGTTCAGGTCTGTGAAGTCGACACACATTCTCCACTTCCCATTTGATTTTTTGACCATGACTACGTTGGCCAACCATTCTGGGTAGTGGACTTCTCGGATAAATTTTGCTGCAAGCAACTTATTTACCTCGTCCATCACTGCCTTATTTCGCTCGGGAGCAAAGACTCTCCTTTTTTGCTGGACAGGTTTCTTTCCCGGATCAACATTCAGATGATGCTAGATGAGGCTTGCTGGGATTCCTGGCATATCCTTATGGCTCCAGGCGAAAATATCGAGGTTGCTTTTCAAAAAGCTGACGATTTCGCCTTTCGTCTTTTAGCTCATGCTCGTCCCTATTTGGGTCATCCTTGGAGGATTCCCTTCAGCCAGATCTACCGTTTCAAGTTTCTCCATAATCTCTGGCGTCTTCTCCTCAATTGTCCACGTATGGTTTTCTTTTAAGGCCAGGACGACATGGTAGCATTCCCTGGCCAGTACTTGATCTCCCTTAATCTCCCCGATTCCATGTTCTGTTGGGAACTTCACCTTTAAGCAGTAGGTGGAGATAGCAGCCTTCCAGCGATTAAGCATTGGTCTGCCAATGATCACATTGTAGGACGAGGGTGAGTCTACTATTAGAAAATTGTGCTGGTTGGTTACCTGAAGGGGGTATGACCCGGCCGTTACTGTTAACGTCGTGATTCCTCTGGGGTATACTCTGTCTCCGCTGAAACTGACGAGGGGAGACTCAAAAGGACGGAGCCTTTTTGGGTCCAGCTTTAGTTGTTGGAAAGCAGGAAGATAGATTATGTCTGCTGAACTTCCACTGTCGACCAGGACTCTACGCGTGTTGAACCCCTCGATCATGATCATAATGACGAGTGGGTCATCATGGGGCTGCTTCACACTTCTGGCATCTTCCTCAGAGAAATGCAAGTCCTCACTGGTGCGTCTTTGCTTTGACGGTGGTACATTGTGGACGCTGTTTACCTGTCTTTGGTATGACTTCCTGAGAGACTTGAATGATCCTCCGGCGGTTGGTCCCCCGGCGATGGTCTTTATTTCCCCTAGTGCGTTCTGTGGACGAGGTTGGGGGCAATCTTCGTCTCTTCGTGCATTCATTGGCTGGCTTTTCTGTCCGTACCTGCCGAAATCCCCCCTTTTTACATACTGTTGTAGCTTCCCATTACGAATGAGCTCTTCAATCTGCTCTTTTAGGTCCCTGCAGTCTTCCGTGTAATGCCCATGATCTTTATGGAAACGACAGTATTTCCTCTTGTCGCGCAATCCAGATGCTGAATGGAGTGGTTTTGGCCACTTTAGGGATGGTTCGTCCCTTATTTCTGTTAGAATTTGATCTACTGGCATCACCAGCGGGGTGAACTTTGATGGACGAGGGTTTTTGTCGTCTCTCCTTCGATTTCCATCGTCATTCCGTCTGTCAGCCCGTTCCCGTTTTAGCCCTTTTTTTATCGTCCTCCTTTTCTTTCTTCTTTTCCCTACTCTTATCTGCTCCATCAATAGCTGCCAGGGCTTCCTCCGCGTTCATGTACTTCTGAGTTTTTATCAGTGCCTCGGCCATCGTCTTAGGGGGGTTCTTTGCCAAGGATGCCACAAAATCCCTGGACTTCAAACCTGCTTTGAAGGTCGTGAGATGTACCTTGTCATCTGTCTCGTCTATTTCCAACATTCCTCGGGTGAAGCGTGTCACGTAGGACCTTAGTGGTTCCTTCTCTCCTTGTTTGATGGTAAGCAAGTGGTCGGCAGTTCTCTTTGGTCGCTGTCCCCTTACAAAGTGACGGACAAAGGAGTTGCTCAACTGCTCGAAATTGTCAATGGACGATGTTGGTAACTTGTTGAACCATTCCCTGGCTGCTCCTTTGAGGGTCGTAGGGAATGAGCGACAGAAGATCTCGTCAGGCGGCTGTTGGAGGCCTAGGGTCGTCCTGAAGGTATTCAGGTGATCCAAGGGGTCTTTCAGCCCGTCGAAAGGTTCCAGCTGGGGTAGACAAAACTTGGAGGGTACAGGGCACTCCTGGACGGCTATAGTAAAGGGCGAATCCGTCTTCCGGACGATTCTCTCCAAGCTTTGGTCCGTCTTTCCTTTTATGGCGTTTCTTAGTTCGTCCATCTCTTTCCTCATCTCTCTCAAAAGATCCGAGCTTGCTTTCTCCGGAGTGCTGGTTCGCCTTCTGTTGCTGTCTTCGTCGTCTCCCCTATCTGCACGATTGCTTTCCTGTAGTAGTCGTTGTTTCATCTCTTGGTTCTGTCTTGTGAGTTCTTCCACGGTTGCTGACAGCGACTGGATTTGCAGGGCCAGCGCAGCAGGATCTGGATTTGTACTGGATTCCATTTGGACTGGGGACAGATCACGTTTTGAATCGTCGTTCCCACAGACGGCGCCAAACTGATGATGAATTGATCGTTAGTTGATTATGATCGTCCAGATGGAAGCCGTTCCTCGCCAAATCAATCTTCTGCAATCCGTGGACGAACGAAAGGAAGTAATTCGCCGACGTTGTGCCTGCAAAAAGGTCTCCGATGCCAAAGTCAGAAAGATTGACAAAGGAGAGCAATGGGAGTAGTATGCTAGAGTGTTTTCTTATCTCAGCCCTTTTGGGGTTCAGTCTTTATATATGTGTGCTCGCAGGCCATTTCTTCTAGCCGTTGGTGGAGTCTTGATGAAGGCTTTAATCTAGCCTTGTAACGTCCTTGCTGGGTGTTAATGATGAGCTGCCATTTCCAACGGTCTGAAGGTTGATTAATGTCTCGTAACCGTTCCGCGAGGAGTGGGAACGAGTGTTCAGGTCTTTGAGCGACGACCTTCTCTCTCTGGACGATTTTAGTAAGGTCGTCCCTATCTTGCATTGTATGGACGATTACCATTTTGGTCGGGCGTATCAAAAACTATTATTGATAATATTGTTATTTATAGTACTCATAACCATACTTAACCAAAAGACTAACAGCTTAAGGAATAGTGTCCCGACTTTGTCTAATCTCTTTTATGAAGAGAATCCAAGTTCATATTTACTTCCCCATTGTTGTTACCATCGAACTATCAACAAAAAAACTATTTTTGTTAGTTGAAATATATTAAGTTTTACAATTAAATTTAAACACATTATTACATTGAATTTAATTGTATAAAAATATTTAAACTTCATTAGTCAACACAACTATGTGTTTAATTTTTATTGAGAAATCAAATGTGTGTATCTAAGAAATTATATCTATTATATGAACAAAACCAATATTTTGTATAAAGACAAACTTCTTGTTGGCAAAAAATAAAAACAAAGATAAACTTCTTTTCAATTAAAAAGTTCACGAAGTTTATCGTTGTGGTTTGTGTTTTTATGTACTTTTTGTGTATCATGTCTTAAACAAAGTTCTCAGAAATTTCTTCATGGAGGAGAAATCATGACCCATTCAAAGAGAAATTAAGTGAATTCTTGGTAAAGGAAATAAATCCTTTGAACTTTGTGGAGATATAACTTATTAAAGAGGTTTCTTACTTTCTTAGATAAGATACTAGTCAAAAAGAACTTTGTGGAGTCACTGAAGAAATCATGTCCACATAAGTAAGCATGTCTTACTTATGTTTCTCTAAAAAAGATACTAGTAAATATTATTATTATCTTAATAAAAGCATAATTAAATAATATAAAAGTGACGTGTGACTTTCGCATTCCTTTAATCATCTTACACTCAATTTTTTTCCAGGGAAGGTAGAAGCGTAGACTCAATCCAATATTAGTCAAATTTATAAAAATAAAAATTTGGTAGAAGAAGAACCATCCTACTCTTTCTGATTCGTTGTTTTGATTTCTGTTTCTTTTATTTAATTCATATTCAGAGGATAATAAAATTTAAAAATAATAAATAAATAAATAAACTTGCACATAGTCCAACCAGTTGGTGAAGTTCTTGACTACATTGGACGTAGGTCACTCCGCGTGGGGTAACCCGGGTGGGTGGGTCAAGAGAGAGGTCTTGGGCCCTTCTGCCCATAGTTTATGGTGGGTTATGGTTTCGGATTCGGACTCATCATTTGAAGTGGGATTTCACTGTTTTAACCTTCGATAATACCTTCAACTATTTCCCTTATGAATAAATTTAAATTAGTAGCAAATTTTGGCCATAAAAAAAATTAAAAAAAAAAAAGATTTTCTTAAGTAGAAAAGGGAAATTTTATGGTAGATATAAATGTGGTTGTATTTTGTTAGATTTTAAGTTGGTAAATTTCATGATAATGTATAAATTCATTAGTCTATTATGACTCATTCAATGTTCAAAATTATTTCTCAAAAAAAGAAAAAATGTTCAAACTTAAAGTGTTTGTACAAATTTCAACTACCATTTGATTGTCTTCTGAAAGTGTTTGTACAAATTTCAACTACCATTTGATTGTCTTTCAATCGATCAAAATATCTAAATTTGATAGTTATTTGAACAAGGTTCAATCAATTGGAAGTGACTTTTGAACTGCCCTTCCATAGAGGCTTTATCAATCAAAAACCAAGTCAAACTTGTTTTAATTTCGTGATGTTGGCTGTTGTATACACTCCATTTCGCACCTATAATCTAACATTGAAAAAGGAAAACATGATCATTTTATATACCCAAAAATCCTTGTCAAATTTAGTCAATAACTCATTCATCACGTATTATGAAAATGATCTTGAGGTTTCAACAATCACAACAATATATTCGGTTTCCAAATCTAACGGTCAGATCGAAGGATATCGCAAAATCAAGTTTTAACAGTCTTATCCACACATTCATTTGGGTGAAACCTATCAAGTGTGATTAATTGAAATTAATTTTGATTGGTTGATAATTAAAATTAATTAAATGAATTTTTGAGATTGTTAAGTATTTTTCTTAAAGTGTGATTTGGTGCATGAGAATAAAAGATAAACATTAATCTTGGATAGATAATCAAATTTTTGAAATAATTATCTTAGTGAATGCAGTCTGTTTTGGGAAAAGGGCAGTGGAGTCATTTTCTAATGATCAAAGAGGAGTGCAGGGCTCTTCCGAGCCGATGTAGGATTAGCTCTACATGCTTTTTACCATTAAAACTTTACTTATAAAGCATTCTACAACCCTACATGTGTGCACACATAATCAAAGCATGCATACGCAAGCGAAGAACCTACGCACACTAAGAACCTACGCACACATGCTTAAGGCTCCTATAGGTTTTATTTTCACCAAAACATCTTCCAAGTTAAATATTTTTTATAGTTAAGCCCTAGACTAGTCGTGGACCTTTCTAGTGATATAATCATTGGGGAACAGGGGATAGAGTCATAAGGGGTACAAAATAAGGTATCTACAAGGGTCAAAACCATTATTTTCATATTTGAGCTTTAAAAAAAAAAATTATATATATATATATATATATATTACTTGTACATTCGTCTATGTTGGTACTGTATTTTGTCCGGCTTTAAATTTCAATAAAAATTTTGGCCTAAAAATGAAGGATTTCTTGGTTATAATAGTCAAATTCCATTTCTTATTGATTTTTATCAATTTTGATGTGGTTGACTAAATTTAATTGAGATTTAATTGAAATCTAACCATGTGATTGGATTAATTTTGGAGCAATGGTTAAGATTATGAAATTCCTTTTAATTTGACTAGTCATGGGTGAAAATTGAACTTGGATTGAATGAGATATCATTGATTGAATAAAATTATCCATGTTGCAATTTAATTGTAAAAAAAAAAAAAAAATCTGTAATTTTCTATGGAATGTGTGCTAAAAGTTTAGTGTAATTTCCATGGAAAATTAGAACTAAATATACTATTTGAGTCTCTTTATTTGAACATCGAATTGATTATGGCAATTAACTAATTTTTATAAATTACATGTCCTTTTTTTATTTGGTTCTTTTGATTGTCTTATTTGGTCCCTTTATTTTAATTAGGTCATGCATGTGATTTTTTTTTTAAATCATATTACTTTCTTTTATTTAATGGGCATGTCAAGATTTATTGAATTATTAAGTGTTGATTTATAGTCTATGACACAATTCCTTTAAATGCATTGCAGTTCAAGTCCTAAATGGATGCACAGGTAATTAAATTAAGGTCTGTCCCAATCGTTAGAAAATTTTAAGCAACCTTAAAGGGTAAAACATCACATTCTTATCCACTTCCATTCTTATCCACATACCCTAAACCCTAAGGGACCCTATATTTTTATCTTTTTTAAAGGACATAAAAAAGAGAATCAACAACCGCTTTGAGGCTCAAACGTTAGAGATGTGCATGAATTGGGTTAATGGGTTTTTTCAAGTCAACCCACTATGGTGGGTTAAAAAAAACTCAGCCCAACCCAACCCATGTAGATCAAGTTAGATCGGGTTGGATATTTTTTTAATTAATACTACTACTACTACTACTATTATTATTATTATTATTAAATTTAGCATTAAAACAACGCCATCACAAATAAGAGCAAATTTATAATCAAATAATTCTAAGCATAACACCAATTAGGGTTTGGATTTTATTTTGGAAGAGGGGAAAAAATAAATAAATAATTGTATAATATTATATATATAAATATATATATATATATTATATATATTTATTAAATTTTAAATATATATTAAATATAGGTGGGTCAAATCAGATTAGGCGAATTTGTGAATTTTTTTACCCAAACCCAACCCAACCTACTATAAAAAAAATTAAATAAAAAAACTTACAACCCAACCGCTAAAAATCAATCCAACCTGACTGGTTGGATTTGAACAAGTCGGTTTTGGCGGATTGGCTGCACTATCAAACCTAAATCCCTAGTCCTAGGAATCCGACCTACCACATTCCCACTACTCCCTCTTTGGTTTTCATCACACCAAATTTTCCCTCATCTCTGTCATCACTCAACCTAAAAATCCCAGCCACCATACAGCCAACAGAACAAAAAGAACAAAACTAGAAACAATACCCCTAAAACACCTTTAAAAATTCCACCTTTTTCCCATTTCCACCAACACAAAACAACAGCCATTCCACCCTCCAAAACTCCAAAAACAAAACCCAAAATGCACACACACACAAAAAATCCAATTTTTTTTTTAATACATTTGAAGCCAACAACGACTATGAAAAAACAGAATTAAACACAAAAAGTTCCCTCCATTCCTTCCCTAACCCGAAGCGACAATCAATAACAGCCAAAAACTACTACAGCAAACCTAAAAAGCAACCTCCTTTCTTCCTCAAACTAAAAAACAGAGCTTGAGGACCCAGAAAATCCCTCCTTTCTCACTTATTTGAAACCCCATTATAGCAAACAACAACAACCACAAGGAGATTCAACAAACAAAAACCAGTCCAAGCAAAGAAAAAAGATACATAAAGAAGCAAAGCAAAGGAAGAAAGAAGAAAGAATAGAGCAGAGACATCCTAACAATATTTTCTCACTTTCTCGTATCTTTCTTTTCCGTTTTTTGTTCAATGCCTAATCTAAAGTTTGTTCCTTTTTTAGTTATCAATAGAGCATAGTAAGGAAACAAAGGTAAATGAACAAAAATACAAGGGAGGTAACACTGAACCTTTTCCATGGCATTTTTACTTTCCATCTATGCAATGCTTGCTAGAACATTTTCATAACATTTGATTCACACAAGCATGCATGCCTATGCTCGAACATGCCTATGCTCGAACACAAAATTGTGCACACATGCTCACTACTCAGATTAGCATTCACATGAACACAAGACATGCACATAGATTCTTGTTCATAACCAAACCCCATGACCAAGCAATGCAGCAAACATCCCCACAACAATAGTAAACCCAAAACCCCTCAAAATCCAAAGGTTAAACCCCAAATCAAACTACACTCACAATTCAGACACACCTACAACCAAACAAAATCACCAAGACCCCTAAGCCTCAAACAAAATACAAATCTCCAAACCCATTGATTTCAAAGAACCAAATGAAAGAAAATGAAAGCAATAATAAAAAATAAAAGTGAGAGAGAAGAAGAGCGATAGTCACCATTGGCCAAGGAAGGCTAAGGTCTTGAAGTGAAGAGAAGAAAAGAAAAGAAATGAGATTGAGAATTTGAGAGAAGGAGGGAAGCACGAGTATATAGTAGGGGTGGCAAATGAGCAGGTTTTGGGTTGGGTCATAAATCGATCGGGTGTGTAATTACCTATTTATCCATTTATAACTCGTTTATATATAAATTAATTACTCATTACCCACCCAACCCATTTAATTTAGTAACCTACCCATTTAACCCAATATGACCCAAATACCTTTAAAACTACTTAAATGACATGAATACCCTCTTGACCTCCAAAATTACCAAAATACCCTTAAATACCCAAAATGACCCAAATACCCCTACACTTCCAAAATTACCAATATACCCTTGGACATCCAATATTACCAAAATACCCCTAGAATGTCCAAAATTACCCAAAAAACACTAAAAAGCCAAAAATTGACAATAACATTTGATTAGCGACAGATATCATTATTTTTCTTTTCCTAATGGGCAAACAATAAGGCAATTTTTTTGGCTATACAACTAAACAAATATCATTTTTTTTTTCCTTTTCCCAAGGCAATACAATTGAACATTTATTGGCTATAATTAGATTTTCAAGATTTTGACAATCGAATGCACATGAATCAACACTAAATCAACATGGGGGCAAGAAACCCATAGGTAAAAATACCAACATCAACTTTCATAATCATTTCATTATGAAAAATAGAAGAATGTGAGAAGCCATGTCAATGGCCAAATATCAATGTAAGTGAATTCTCATATTAAAAAAGTTTGACTATATTACTGGCCAAAAAAACAATATGGTGCATAAAGAAAATTTTGAAGTTTAAGCTTGATAAATCAGTAGTAAGGGAACTAGGGACTAGACCTTGGGTAAGAAAATCCAAAAGATTAAAGATCCTCTCCATTTGCTAATGAAGAGAGCACAATTCATGGATGAGACATGATTTTCACAAATGTAAAATTGTAACTATCCTATATCAATCTCTCAATAATTCATCAAACTAAAATATGAGAAAATAAATACTTCAAATACATCCTCAAATAGTTTCATGATTACTGAGTTTACAACCATAAAAAAGCACAACAAAGCAAATTTTATAACATTGTTCTCTACTACATGTAGTCTTCAGTTCATAGCTACAATGGTCACCAATTTTTTGCATTAAGAGAATCCACTGCACTAATTTGAAAAAGAAGGAGAACAGGAGGTGAGCTAACATTTGAACAAGAGTCTACATCACATGATATTTTCAAAGTCCAAATTTTCTAGTCTCACTTTCTCTACTCCACTCTATACTCCACAAATAAAAATTTGCCAAATGTCTATCTATTTAATTAAATCCTAATTTTGTGGCTTTATTATTTAAGTTACCTAAATTAAATAAATAAAGAAAATAAGAAAAACCCAAAAGTCAACACATCCTACCACCTACACTACCACCATTGTTCGCCAGAGCCATCAACAGCTTCAGTCACAGCCATCCATCGGAACCAGAAAATTTTGGTCGTGATTTTCCTCATCACAAAGAGCACCTCAAAATATAGAGTTTGATATGACAAGTTTTTATTTCTCAGGAACCAAAGGTCGCAAAGATATAACGTGGTACAATTAGAAAGGCAAAATAAAAATAAAAGTAGTTTTATTTGAAAACTATAATAGATTTTACATCACCCACCCGTCCACCCACCTGCACTTTTAATTGATTGAATCAACCATAATTTTAGTTCTTGAGAAAGCCGAGAAAAGGAATGACAGAATATTGGACTTTGTTGGAGTTTGAAGGTCCTATATTTGGCTTGGCTTTGTTTAGAGTTCCAAGATGGTACCTTACTTGGATGGCTGTGACTAGAGTAGTTGGTGGTTGCGGCGAATGAAGGTGGCGCTACTAGTGGTGGGATGGGTTGACTGTTGGGTTTTTCTTATTTTCTTTATTTATTTAATTTAGGTAACTGAAATAAATAAGCCACAAAATTAGGATTTAATTAAGTAGATAGATATTTGGCAAGTTTTTATTTGTGGAGTAGAGAAAGTAAGATAGAAGATTTGGACTCATATTTTCAAGTGAAAATGCACATTATAATAGACAATGCATTAAATTTTACAAAACATTTATTAATAGTATGAAAATAATTAGAAACAGTAAAACCCTTTTTTGGAAGTGACATTTATAAATTTAGTGAAAAACATATAACTTGTTAAATAAATAAATGCTCTCTTAAAAGATTTACCCAATTTCATTAAGCTATAGTTCAGTTACAAAAACAACATTTCATCATTGGATAAGTTACTTATAATAATAGAAAATAATACACTTAACACTAAAGTAGTTTTTCCACATTCCTACAAAAATGCACTAACAACTAAACAACATATCTATACTGCATCCAAACCAACACTTCAATGAAGTAACACAAAGACAACACAATAACACTTTGGCAAAACATAACAACAGGAACAAAATTTGGGCTTTGTGATTCCCATGTAGAAGAACAAAATTATAGAAAGTCCAAGGCTTTAAGGGCCATGTTGTAGTGACTGGAGACGAGTGCAAAGTACTCTTCCTAGAAAGATTTCCTATGTATAAAAAAATTATTATGTTAATAATTTACCCAACATATGTTTTTGCTGAATATAATATAAACCCAAATGATCCTAATTTCAGCACTACTTATCCAAACTTCAACAGTTTCTTTTTTAAAGAGATCAAATGGAGATACAATTTGAAGAGGCATAGAAGAAAATTTAAACCGCCCATACAGAAGAGGCTCCATGTGTAGGTCAAAAATATGTGCATATATACTTGTAAAAAGAAATTATACTTGTACGGCACCTAACGCCCAAGTTCATATTGGGCCTTGGACCATGAATCAATGATATGGGCCAAAGATCCAACCTTCACATCAACAAGAGCCCTGGCCCAAATCCACAAATAGCTACCAATGTGAACTGAGTGTTGTTCGGACACTTAGAAGGCGGATTGTGTACACCCTGCTCACAGGATGCTCGGAAAACCATTTCCGGGCACTATGCACATGCTCGGTCACATTACCCGGACACATTGCCATTTAAGTGCCAGGCAGAACCGTAGGAAACTCCGCTGCCGAACACATTAACTGAAGTGGGAACCATTTCCAAAGCCACCCGTACCTAAAAATCCACTTAAGCTCCTTGACATTGGACCCTTCTTTGCACTAAGGGAGAAAATAATGATGATCACCCCATTAATAAAGGCTATAAATAGGAGAAATGAATGGATAGTTAGGGGATGCAATTCTGAGGAAAGAAAAGAGTAAGTGAGATAGAGAGGAGATAATATTGAGAAAGAGGGAGAAAAGTGATTGCATTGAGTCCCTTAGCCAAGGACAACCCAAGGTAGGATACCCAGATCCACCATATAAGTAAATTGTGAGCCCAAATAGTGGTTTGGCCAACAAGCCCGTCTTTGGAGCCTACAATACTAAATTATCCTATTCTGACTACTCTAATAAAAATGAAGAACACCCTAACTTAAGAATCACAAGAATTTAGGGTCAACAAAAATAAGAGTAATGTTACATTCACAACTTTTTTACAATAATTTCACCCAAAAAAAAAAAAAAAACTATGTGATAAGATTTTAATAATTTTAATTTGGGCCCATTATTAACATCATTTTTTCACCCACCAATAATACATTGTCACATTAGATTTGTCGTGAAAATGTTGTAGACTTAGTGTAAACACCTCATTTTGTACCTGTTAATAACCTTTGATCCTTGGCCTTAATGATGCACTTGAAATACGTCAACCAATGGTAATTAAAGAGTTCTCAATAATTCAATAGTAATCACAACTCAAAAATACTCAAATTGTTTTGAAAACAATGCTAAAAAATCATCTTTGCTCACTATTTTGACCATAAAATTTTCACTACAAAGAATGTTTTAGTTAGGTTTATTTTATTAGAAAATAGACATCCTGGCTTCAATTTGAATACAAATTTCGCTTAATTTGGATTTAAAATGAGTAAGTTATGGTCGTTTGAAGTTTGGTCATCAGTGCAGCGAAAATGCAAGCATACATACACACCTTTGGGGGCACTCACAAATTCTTGTAAGCACGCATGCATACCCTCAATTCTAGAAATCTAGATTTTCAAATTTAGAACCCCAAAACTTCACTCTTTGGGTTGGGCCGCCCCCCAAATCCTTAGAAACGTCCAAAGGCCTCTTAAAGGCCCTGAAAACCCTAGTTTACTCATAAATACCAACTTTATGTCTCCAATAAAACCCTAACTAGAGAGAGTTTAGTTTTTTCCTCCATGTTTTCTAAAACCCTAATTCATCTTTTCTAAACACTCACATAGCACCTTTGCACATTTTTTAATCTTTCAAAACCTCTCTGCTTGTTTTACTAAAGCATAAACTAGTTTTCTAAATCGTTTTCAAAACCTTTCAATTATTGTTTTTGCTCTTAACTTGTGATTAACTGAGTGTGGGTGAAAGTGCCCACAACGGGGAGTACGCCTCTGCTGAGTGGACCAAAAAGAGGGTGAAAGATGGACTAACCACCTAGATTAGATCTAGGAACCATATATATAGTGGCCTTCATGAAAGAACTGATCTTACTAGAGCACGTGTCCGAAGTTTAGGTATGTGAATGGGAAGGTGTTAAACACCTAACCCCACCTAACTCGTATTTCACATCCTAATTCTATCTAAGAATCTCCTAATAGGTATCTTATATACACACATACACACTAAGTTTACCTTAAAATGCATCTTGCACAAAACCTACCATTCATCTAAATATGGCATATCATCATCTCATCATGGAAATCTCATGTCACACATGCATCTCATTCATAACATCATCCTAGCATTCATCTAACACATGCATATATCAACACATACACATTGTAGACACTCAATTTTGCACCCATAATTTAATCAAGGAAGATGACTAGAATGACCAATCATATACCCAAAATTCATGGTTGCATTACATGCATTAATAATCTTGAGATTCTAACGGTCACGATGGTATGCCCGATTTCCAAATCAGACCGTCGGATTGAAAGATATCGCATGATCAAGTTTGCACAGTTAGCATGCATTGTGTGTAGGTAGAACCAACCACACATGATTAATTTAAATTAATTTTGATTGGCTAGACAATTGAAATTAATTAAATAATTTTGTAATTGGCTGTTAGTAAGTATCAAAGATAGGCTTGCTTGCATAGGAACAAAGGGGATAATCAAATAACAATAAGATTGTTGATAATCAAGACCTTTTGGAGTATTTATTTACAAGATAATCATTGTTGAAAAGAATTGAATTATAAGAAAAAGAGTTTAATTTTTAGAATATAGATTAAAAATGTGTTTAAGTGCAAGTCCCAGCTCAAAAAATCTCAAAAAAGGAGTCCAAAACAGATCAAAACTCAAACAAGGGACCGGCACCCAAAAGGGCCATTCGGCACTTTTCAAGTGCCGATTGGCACAAATTCGAGCCTCAGCCCAAGGGCACTTAGATCGAAATAAAACTCATCAATTTTCAATTTTTTAGATATAAGGACGCGTCCCAATTCGTATTCTAATCATTTAGCTATTTTTTCGAGCCTCCCAACCTCTATAAATAGAGGCTGCATCTCAAAATTCAGGAGACTTTTCATGCTCTTTGATTTCCTCTCTTTCTGACTCTCCTTTTCTATTATTTTCTCTCTTACGTTAAAGACGTTCTGGAGGCTCTAGCCTTATTTTTTTATTTTTTTATTTTTTTTCTTTTTTTGTAAGCAAGGTATTTTAGGTTTCAAAGATAATTGAATAAATTTCTTTGAACCCTAAAATATTCCCTCAAGAAGAAGAGTACGTCCATGCAAGAGGTGGTTCTTTCTTTACCCTTTTTTTTTTCTATTTCTTTTATTTTGATGATGCATGAGTAAATCTTCTTTTAGTTTTAATTTCTAATACTCATAACATGTATGGTCAATATTTTTTTGGAAATATGTTCTTGATGTCTTTATTGTCATGATCTATTTTTTGAGTTTCAAAAATCTGCTTATTATCACATCTTTTTCAAAACCAAAAACGGATTTGTATCTTCCTTAGATTCAAATCTGAATTTTTACATAAATTGATTTGTATCTTCCTTAGACGCAAATTTGAATTTTTACATAAAAACATATTTGTATCTTCTTTAGATGCAAATCTAGATTTTTTTTAACATAAAAACACATTTGTATCTTCCTTAAATGCAAATATGAATTTTTTCTAATATAAAAACTGATCTGTATCTTCCTTAAATGCAGATCTGATTTTTTTTTTTTTTCTAATACAAAAATAGATATGTATCTTCCTTAGATGCAGATCTGATTTTTTTTTTTTCTAACATAAAAACGGATTTGTATCTTCCTTAGATGCAAATCTAAAATTTTCAAAATAAAAAACGGATCTGTATCTTCCTTAGATGCAAATTTGAATTTTTCAAAATCAAAAACTGATTTGTATCTTCCTTAGATGCAAATCTGAATTTTTTAAACATAGCATATTTTGAAATTAAAAAAGAAAGTCATGAGTAGTAATGTTTTGTTTGATGCATGTAGCATAGGTTTATTTCATGAATGTAGTTCTCTTCTTAAAAAAAAAAAAAAAAAAAAATCTTTATTTTATTTAATATAAAAAACAGATTTTATTTATTTTTTTTACAAATCTTGATTTCTAACTTACAAAACATATCTGATTTTTTTACATATAGATCAAAAACCAATTTTTTTTTTTTTTTTTTTTTTTTTTTTTTTTTTTTTTAAACAAATATGATATTTTTTAGCCAAAAAAAAAAAAAAAAAAAAAACCTTCTTTTTCTTTCTTAACCAAACAGATTTGATTTTTCTTCACAAAAACTTTTTTTTTTTTTACTTATACCAAAACGAATCTGATTTTTTTTACATTCAAATCAAAAACCAATTTTTTTATTCACAAAAACAGATCTAGAATTTTTTTTTAACAATGAAGAGGATGCATTCATAAATAGATTTATGTGACTTAGTTTGGTTGAGTGTCTCATGTATACAACATATCATTCATATCATGCAGCATAAAGGTGTACACTGGTCATTAGAGTCTAGAAGACTCCCTGTCTGGGCGGAATGGGTGCCTAACACCTTCGCATTCCATAACCTAGCCTCTGAATTTAGTTTCTTTGGATAGGTAGATCTAGGCTTTATCTTTGTTTTTATTTTTGAATAGATTGTAACTAGGACAAAAAGCCATGTATTCTTTTGGTAGATTGTAAATAGGACTCAAAGCCTTGTAAGATTCAATTTACCAAGCTTGTATTTATTTTTATTTAATCAATGACAATGAAGCATTTAGTCATGTAAAGTTGTATTTTTTTTTTCTTTTTTTTTTTGTATAAAAAAAAAATAAGTGGAGCCTCCACACTGCTTACCCAAAAAGAGAGGTTCCCTTAAAAGCACCCGAATCTCTTTTTTGAGAGCACCTAATTTGCCGGTCTCTCACACACATATATCAAAACATGCTATCATCCACTTCATCATATCATTATTAAGGCAGCACACATCATCATTCTAACTAAGGGAGGCAGGCATAACATCATACACATGGCATAAACCAAGCATATTCATCTTCCAAAGCATTGCATTCACATATTCATCATCAAGCAAACAAATCATCATATCAAACATGAATGTTCTTACTCATATGTATGACTTACTTTCACTCACCTCACTGTATCACGGCCACATCACTTATGTATCAATGCCTGGCCACATTCAATTGCATGTTCATATTGTTCATTCAAAGCACATAAACCCTAACTATCAATCTAGAAATCAAAGATATCACACATGTTATGTTATTGCGTACTAACCTAAATAAGTGTAAACTAAATTGAACAGAACCTAATCATGCATTATAACCAACTTAATCTAACCTATCATGCTCCTAACTATGAAAGGAAAAAAAAAAAAAAAAAGTACCTCAAATGAAGAGCTCTTTGACTTGGTTTTAACCACTCCCCTCAGTCAATCTAAAGAAACAAAAAAAAACTTTGGGTTAGTAAGCTTTAACTAGAAGGTCTGGAGTTTCTCCAAAAAAAAAAAATAAATAATAGAAGGTCTAGAACAAAAGAGGTACTAACCAAGAAAATATTAACTAGAGGATTTTTTAGAATCAAAACTTCCTCTTTGATTCACTATTTTAAGTGAATAGTGTGTTTTGGAAAAAGTGCCTTTAGGGCCTTTTATAGTGATTAGAAAAGGCTCTTCTAAGTCGATGTGGAATTAACTCTACATGATTTTTACATTAAAAACTTTCCTTACAGGTCATCTATAACCCTACATGCACGTGCGTACCCGAAGGTGCACGCACATGGTCGAAGTATGCATACACATGCTTTAAACATGCACACGAGTACTTATGGTTCTAGTAGGTTTTTCTTTCACCAAAACATCCTCTAAGTTAAAGACTTTCCATAGTTGGGCCCCAGACCAGTCATAGACTTTTTAGTGATATCGTCATTAGGGAATGAGAGCTTGAGTTGCCAGGGGAACAAAATGAGGTGTTTATTGTTGCCTATCTTTTGATTCATTAAATTCATTAACGGGGTCAAGATCAAAAGGAGACAAACCATTTTTTTTCAACATACAGCTCAAGCCCACCCACACATGTGGAAAACAACACACATACATGGGGCAAGTGCGACTTCGGAGAGTCGAGCAAGATTCATATGTCTGAATTCCCACTAGTGCTACTCGAGAAACGAGTAGCGATAGGCACACTTTCCCTAAGCCTGGTATGCCAATTTTCAAGCAAAAGACGAGTGACTCACTATCCTAAAGTCACTAAAAAGATAAAACAAACAAACAAACAAAAAACCTCGGCAACGGCCTTAAGATGGGGAGATCACTTCACCACCTACAAACATCACACAAATCAAACAAGGGTGCTCTTACAAGCTAGAAGGAGAACTCATCTAGGATGTCAATCTATGGCTCTTGCCTCAAACTTTTCTAGGTGTATTTCAACTCTGTCTTAATCTCTTCTATGTTCTGGGTAGGTCTTGCCTCTATCTCAATCTCTTTTATGTTTTGGGATTTTCTCTTTTGAGGTACTGTAAAGGCCTTTGAAGGTCTTTGTGATTTTGAGAGGCACAAAATCCAATGTCTCTTTGTAATCATGGTGCAAAGCTCACTCCTAAGGGGCTGCCTTGGGATTTTTAGGTTTTATATGAGAATTCCAACCTTAGGAAGGTGAAGGTAGAATAAATCCACTCTTTTAGGGACCTACCTACAAATCTTGATTCCTTGAGGGGTCTTTGTGCAAATCCTAACATCTTTGATCCATTAGGGAAGTTGAATCTAAGACAATATGTTCCACTGAAGATTAAAACCAAGATGTGTCCTTTAAGAAGGACCACAATTTAAATTAGGGATTTGCATCATTGGGGGGTTTTTGAATTGTGAAGTGTCCACTTCAAGGACCAAATTACAAAACTAAGACTTACTGCATTGGGGAAAATCTGTTCCATCGAGGATGTACTCGTAATTTTTACTCTTCAAGGGACTTCTGTGCAAATTCTGACATTTTTTTTAACCCATCAAGGACCCATTTGTAATTTCTAGTTCTTCAAGACTTACTGGGGATATTTTGTAAATTATGACTTTTCAAGGGGCTTCCATGCAAATTTTGATATATTGATTCACTAGGGATATTTCAGCAAATTCCAAGGCTTGTAGATTTTTTTTTTTTGGACTAAGGTTGCGTTTGGATTGGGCGTTTTTTGCCCAATCCGCGTTTGCGTTTTTCTTTTTTTTTTTTTTTTTTTTTTTTTTTTTTTTCACGCGATTTTCCCACAAGCGGCTACTGTTCATGCACTGTTCAATGAACAGTAGCCGCAAACTTTGACTTTTCAAATTTTTTTGGACCAATCACAGCACATCGTGTACTGTTCACGGACCCACAAATTTCACTTTTCAGCAACTTTTTCATTAAAAATGGGTCCCACGATACTATTCACACATTTAAAAATTATTTCGCTACAGTGTTTTTCAGTTTTTAGTTTCAGTTTTCAGTTTTCAGCGGTATCCAAACGCACCCTAAACTACACATAGTTTAGCCATCTAGTGCCATTCCCGCCTTTTCAAATTTTCCAACAGTTACAACTGTTTCTTTTCTTATTTTTATTCTCTTCTTCATCCTACCTCTTCATATTCTCTCTAACTCCCAAAACTTTTGCCTCCCCTCTCTTCTTCCCATTTCAGTCACAAATCTGAAATCCTTGCTCGTTTTCTCTCAAAAATCCTCTCAAGAAAACCAATGGCTCCAAAAACCTCCTACATCCTTTCTAGCGATATGTTCATTCTCACTGGCTGGATCGATGCTACTCGTCTAAACGAGGCTCCTCTACAAGTCTGATCAACACCTATCTTACAATGCACAGCTCAGATTGATAATTTTCTCAAACTTTTTCTCATTTCAAGTTTTTCTTTGATCTTCCATTTTAATCTATTTTTGGACTTGAAAATGCTTGAGTTTTGTTGTAGGGAGGGTCAAGATGAAAATTTTGTGCTTTAGGTGGGGTAGAAACATGCCAAGGATTGATTTTGATCCAAGGGGGTTGAAGAACAGCGATGAACACAATTATAGGTTCACCATGCATAAGCATGCTCATTTATGCACACACTTGTTCAAAACCATGCGTACACATACTCGTGCATGCACGTACATATTTGTTCATAAAAAATGCACACACAAGTTTCCAATATGCGTACTCATACTCACGAGTATCCGCGTGCATGTTTGGTTCTGCAAACAGTTTTATACGTTATACCATCATGCATTCTAATGCTTTTCCATCACGCACTTGTTTTTGTCAATTTTAAGGTCGTCCTTCTTTTATTGGCTGGGGCAATATGACTAACATCATGGAGTGGTTCGGGACATTCTGGCCCTAGACTAAGGCCTTGGTGAGGGCAGCTGGCTTCGAGGCGCTCAAGGCTCGTCTTCCTGAGAGTTCTACTAGCGGGGTGCTGGTTCAGGCGTTGGCTAAGAGGTGTTGGGACACTACCCACACCTTTCACATTACTGGTAGGAAGATGACCATGACTCCCTATGATTTCCATAGGCTAAGCAAGCTGAGAGCCAAGGGTCCTCCTATCAACCTCGAGAGCGTGTCGGGGACGACACTTGGTAAAGAGCTATTGGGTATTCTTGTGAGACCATTTGATACTACCAGATTTCTGGTGACTTCCTCTCCCGCTCTCAGGAGACTCAGGGGGATAGGTCCAAGATGGCTAGAGCATTCTTGCTTTATGTGGTGGGGGAGTTTCTCTTCGCCAACTCTGGCTAGACCATCTCTTTGTCATGCCTAGCGGTCTTTTGGAACTTCGAGGATGCTTGGGGAGCAAACTGGGGGAATGCTTGTTTGGCTTACATGTGCTTGGTCATGGACACAGTGAGTCCAAGAGTGTTCCACCAGCATGTGGGACCTTGGAGACTATGGGAGGTAAGATCACTTCTTTTTTTTAGCTTCTTATCTGATAACTGTGCTCATTTGTCTTACAAATTGTAATTTTATACCAATTTTTCTACATCTTGCATCTAAAATTGTCTCTGTTCTTGCAAACTATCTTATCTGTTCTTGCAACTGCCCTATATCTTGGATTCATTCTTACAAATTGTTCTTAACTTGCATGTGCTCTGAAATTAATTCCTGCAAATTGTTCTTAACTTTCACCTAAATCTGTGTCCTGGACTTACCATTTGTGCCTGTAATCTGTGTTTCATGCTTTTACAACTGTATCTATGCCTCTATTCTTGCAAACTATCTTTCAAACTTTATGTCATATCTTTGCAATTGTTCTACATCTTGCATCTGAAATTGTCTCTGTTCTTGCAACTACTCTATATCTTGGATTTATTCTTACAAACCATTCTTAACTTGCATTTGCTTTGTAATTCATTTTTGCAAACTATTCTTAACTTTCACCTGAATCTGTGTCTTGGACTTACCATTTGTACCTGTAATCTGTGTGTCAGGGACATATTTATGTAATTGACTAATCCTCAGACAAAATACACTTTACTTGTAATTGGGTAGATCTAGGATAGGTTTAATACTTCAAGAAACAAGTGTTCAAGTTTATTACTAAAGTCATGCAAATTTGACCAAAAAACAAGTGAATAATGTGTTGTTCATTAAAGCTCGATAGAAGTCTTGACAGAATCTTTTCTATCGAAAATTACTGTTGAAGCTCGACAAAAGCTTGACACAAGCTGCATCTGTCAAGAATTACGAAATTAGGTTTTTCAAATCTGATTACATGCATATCCTTGAGTATTTGTGTAGGGTTTCTTTTCTCACAACCCTAAACATATATAAGGATTATTTTAAAAGCCATCACAATGGATGCAAGGTGTTGAAAAAGAATAATCCATGCATATTGTGACCGGAGACAGAAATTACTCTAATTCATCATATTCTCTGTAGAAACTATTGTGTCTTTATGCCAAGGGTTTTGTGACCAATGAGCTTTCTGATCTTCACTATTGATGAACTGAAGAACTTTGCAGCCAACAATCTTCCTCAAGTTGGAGTGTTAGTCACATACTAGGATTCGTACATCATTGATTAGTCATGTACTGGGATTCGTGCATTGAACGAAGAGATTGCCGCTACAATACAAGTCCAATTGGGTATTGGGGTAAGGGTTCAACTATAAGTTGATATTAGGTACTGAGATTCTTTTTACTTGTAACCGCTTGTGATTGATAATAGTGGATTCTCGGGAGTAGTAACCTTAAATTCACTAAGTGAAGTTTTGTCTTGGTAGTTTTCCCTATTCGTAAACAAATCACCTGTGTCAAACTTATTTTCCGTTGCATTTAACTTAGTTGGTAATTTGTTTATGCTACCACGTTATTGCACGTTAAATTGACTTAATTAATTAACTTAGATAATTAATTAATTAATTTACCAAATGGGTCAATACATTTTTGGTCTATCACTATGTTTCATGCTCTTGCAATTGTATCTATGCCTCTATTTTGGCAAACTATTCATGCCTTACAAATTGTATCTACATCTTTGAAACCCATTACTATTAAGCAGTTAACCAACTCTAAGTTATTCACTAATAAACGGTCACAACAATTAATTTACTATAAATACAACAAGAAGGCATGCCAACAAAAAAATTTGGATGCCCTCCCTAGAAGGAAGATGAGGCCTCCGTTTTTGTTCCTAACGCATTTCGATAGGTTTTTAATTTTGTTGGGTTATTATTATTATTAACGCTTCTTTAAGCCTATTAACTTTATTTGTGTTTGACATCTTTTATTTTATTACATGAATAAATATAAATGTGGGACTATAGTGTTCTCAAGCATCACTTACCCACCCCTTTGCAAATTTTAATGGATATTATCCTAATATCAACTTTATCAAACACAAATTTTAAGCCTATAATATTTTGATTCCATTACAATATTGTGTGAAGAATAGCTGGTTTAAGAATCACATGCATGTGGCTTGAGTTTGAGGATTGCTCGAGGAAGACTTTGGGTTGCTGTAGAATTCTCATCTTATATCTGTGACTTATATTCTCTTATTAGTTATTCATTGATTGTATCTTTATTGTTATTTGAAAAAAGTTTAGATAGCTTCAGAACAAAACTTTGTGATACGGAGTCTATATTATAATCTATCATATTTTCTTTTACTTGATGCGTATATGACCATTGATAAATTTAATAAAAGTTATTATTGCTTCAGTGAAAGATTAATTTTTTTTCTTACATCTTATTTTGAAGAGAAAAATCTCTTGGCATTCAGCAAACTCAAATTCACCATAAATTTTCAATGCAAAAAAAAAAAAAATAAATAAATAAAAAACCTCATCGCATATGTGTTACAGGTTCCGAATTAGTTTATCCAAGACTTCCAATTAATCAGTATTCTTAAATCCTGTAAAAAATTGAAATCTTATGCACTAGCTGCATGCTGCAATTTCAAATTAATAATCTGCGGTGTGATTCATCTATTTGTTCAACATTTCCCACATAAAATATAAGAAGACGTGTACTTGTCACATTCCATTGATTAAGGGTATGTTTGGATAAAACTTATTTTACTGAAATTGAAAATTGAAAACTGAAAATACTGTAGTAAAATAATTTTTAAATGTGTGAATAGTGTCATGAGATCCATTTTTAATGAAAAAGTTGCTGAAAAGTGAAATTTGTGGGTCCTGTGAATAGTGCACAGGACCCACTGATGTGGTAAAAAGTCAAAAATGAAACGCGTGAGGAAAAAAAAAAAAAAGGGACCAAAACGCTACGCAAAACGCAAAGGCCATATTAATCTCTATCCAAGCCGCATCTAAGGGTCCGTTTGGATACAGCTGAAAACTGAAAACTAAAAACTGAAAAACACTGTAGCAAAATAATTTTTAAATGTGTGAATAGTACCGTAGAATCCATTTTTAATGAAAAAATTGCTGAAAAGTGAAATTTATGGGTCCGTGAACAGTGCACAAGTGTGCACTGTTCATGGAAAAGTCAAACATTTTGGCTCCCAAAAAAAAAAAAAAAAGAGTAACTGAAACGCAAACGTGCGTCTGGAAAGCGCAAAATGCGCTTTCCAAACGCACACTAAGTGTCCGTTTGAAAATAACTTATTTAGCTGAAACTAAAAACTTTTTGTTGAAAGTACTATAGATAAAGGTAAAAGTTAGCTAAATAGTATAGTAGGACTCATAAATAGTACAAAAAAATGCAGTATGACCCATAAATAGTAGTAAAAATAAGCTGAAATTACAAATAAGCTGAAATTTTCATCTTGTCCAAGACGTACACTAATTATTTGATCACTCCATTCTTGCTGTATAAATGAGTTTTCTCTTGATCTTTAAGAAAAATAAAATAATAATAATAAATAAATAAATAAAAACATATGCCCGGAGGGTAGTAAAAGGTAGTGGAATGGAATTGACTCATTTAAAAAAAATAAAAAAGTTATTAAATTGGTACTCTCTCTCTCTCTTTCCATTGGATTTTTTTTATTTTTTTATACCATTGATAAACAAACATTAAAATTTAAAACAAGAGTACCATTACAGAATTGCTGGAGATATCCAGCATTGGATTCCTAGTGGCTAGATAGGCTAATTCTAGATGGTTAGTCCCTGCTGAGTTAGATATTGAAGGTCAGTCATCATGGTTGTTCCTGCCAGGTTGTTCGACTTTTCCCATTGCAAACATTTTCTATTCTTTTGCAATCAATGAGAACCAAAATCAAAGATCACATCTCCGAGACGATTTTTGGCTTCATACGCATATCCTTCTCTGTTGCGTTTGCTTTTCCTACTAAACTTTCCATTGGATTTAATAATTTGTAGAAAGACTAAATAAAGATGCAGATGATTGACAATAGAGAAATAAGGAGAAAGTATTGCAAATCGATTCAAATTTCAACAAGAAAAATAGCAACCTTTGTCAAATCAAATGGATACAATAAATTTATCATTTTCCTATTCTTACTTAATATTTTGATATATATTGAATTTTCATGATGTATTTAGATGGTAGACTCATTACTTTGGACATAACATAAATTTGGAGATTTCAAACTCAACCCACTACAACATCAATTTATGAGGTTTTTAGGTGTAGTATATGACCTTTCTCAAATCACATAATTTAGTCTCCAAAACTTATTATGGTGTCACATTATGCAATGAAAATGAGTCATTTGTAGCATTTTCTTATATACCTCTGTTTTTTTATATAAAAATTCTCTTATATAACTTAGTGCACTGGATATATATCTTGTTTATTCAACCAACTCCCCAAAACATAAAATAGCAAGACTTAGGTAGAATACTTAGGTTCTGTTCTTTAGGTTCCCCTTTTAAGATTTTGCCATGTGGATTTTTTCTCATGGAAAGGAAGTGTATTTTTTAGTTAAGTAACCACATGACTGAATCTTAAGAAAGGAATCTAAAAAACAGCATCTAAGGTACAGTACCTAAGTTTTTTCTAACATAAAAAGAGTTTGGAGCCACGCATGACCATACTTTATAGTCTAAAAATAAATTGGATAAAGAATATAGGAGAAAAGAACACTAGCTTGCTTGATTCTCAAAAAAACAAAACAAAACAAAACAATACCAGCTTGCCGTTATCATATGTATGTGTCTGTGGCCCTACTATAAATGATTTTAGACATATCCAAGAATTCATAGAATTGTACCAATGACTTCTTGAAAAACTTAGTTCTATACTTCTACATATTCTCATTTTCATTTCTTTTTTTTGTCTTGTCTTGCTATTTTTTATTTTGAATTTTAAAATATATATTTTATAAAAAAAAAATTCTTAATTATTTATACAACCCTCAAGAGAAGTTTCATTTCATAAAACCTCCAAATTAATTTATCCAAAAAAACACACACACACGCATGCCATGTTGTGTAGTTGGGCTTTAGTTATATTAGTGAGTTTTGAAATAAATTAGGGTTTCTAGTTTCTACCTACACGTTTTCCTTTCCTAAATTCTGATTTCTGACAATGGTTTCACCATTTGTTTTAAGCCCATTTTTAAATAGGACGTAAAGTTGGATGTAACTAGTTTGAGTTACTAAGCCCATGTTCTTTATAAAGTAGAAATGAGCTACCTTTTGTCACTTGGATCAAGCCCAAATTGTGGGGTAACTTGATATCTTTTTTTTTTGAGAGTCAGGTAACTTGATAGGCAAAAATGGCCCATTAGCATTAATTTTTGAAATATTTAATAACAGAGCACTGTTTCGGAAATAATTAGGGAAATACCACTTTTTCCGAAAACGCCGCTATAGGGCCCAAAAACGTCACTATAGGGCTTAAAAAACGCCACTATAGGGCCCCTTGAACCTGTTATGGGGACTTATAAAAAAAATTTTGCAGGAAAACGCCGCTATAGGGCCCAAAAACGTCACTATAGGGCTTAAAAACGCCACTATAGGGCCCCTTGAAACTGTTATGGGACTTACAAAAAAATTTTGCAGGAAAACGCCGCTATAGGGCCCAAAAACGTCACTATAGGGCTTAAAAACGCCACTATAGGACCCCTTAACCTGTTATGGGACTTATAAAAAATTTTTTCAGGAAAACGCCGCTATAGGCCCGAAAAAGTGGTAGATTGCTATATAGTTCGGAAACAGTGTTTCTGAGCAAATTATTTCCAAAATTGATGGTAATGGGCCATTTTTGCCTAACTTGATACCTAATAAAAGAGAGAAGACCCAAAAACTTTTTTAAAGAAGCTTATCTAACAGTCTAAACGCTCCTTCCTAGACAATGCCCAAAGCAAAATAAATTTGACTTCCCCCTACTTAAATAACAACCAAGTCAAGTTACATTTAAGCATAAGTACTCACATTAGGTAAAACTTAGATAGAGTAGATTAGATTCCCTCTATTAAATCCAAACACATGGTTGTATTGTCATAAAAAAAATGTTGTCAACTATCTAAATCTAATCACTAGTTCATCAAAATATATATGGTTCATTTCACTATTGAGGGTAGTGGTCTAATAGTCATTGAGCTTACTTCCAAGTGGTTTGGAGGGTGGATGTCTCAAGTTTGAATCTCACAACAAAAAACATTTGGGAAAAACCCCATTCCTCCGACTAATGCCCACTATTGCCCTTGTGGAGTTGGGTCCGTTGGGATAAATGCTATGGTTATCAATTCCCCTGCTTGTAGTCCCGAACCCAATGGGTATATATGGTCCATTTCTTTAAACCTCGTTCCAATACAGTGCCCAATTCTTCTTGCCTTTTTAATGTGGAAAAAAAAAAAATATCAAAATGTTGTCAAGTTTTAGACATACTTAAAGAGAAGAAGGAACTCGACCCTGTGAAGCAAATGGATAAATATAGAATCAAATCTTTTTTTCTTTATACGATGGCTATTAAAAGAAATCAAGGTATACATAAGGATCTTTCTCAAAAAAAAAAAAAAAAAAAAGGGTATACATAAGGATGTTCACAAGAAGGGATTGTTATTATGTTACCAAAATGAGGCACAAGGCTCAGTCCGAAACTTATTGCGAACTGAATCGTGGCATTGTACATGTTTCGACACTTCATCTTTCAACAAAAGTATTAGCAGACAGACGAATGTATTTATGAATAACGCTCTATTTGTGTTGGTAAGAAATATTTTTTTGATAATATTTTTCTTCATATCTTTTGGTATTTGGTATGGCAGAAAGTCTTGATAAAAAAGAAAAACTAACTTTTTAAAGGAGTAATGTTACAATAACAAACTATTTTATAATATTTTTACAAACTATTGTTAAAGGCAATTCTTACTCATTCTCGTATGAGCTCACTATTAATATCATTTTTTCACTAACTGATACCACTCACCATATCAACTTTTAAATTTTTTTGTAAATCTAACATTTTCCTTCCTAAAGTCAATTCAAAATAACATAAAAGAAGCAATAAATGTTTTCCTCTTCTAAAGCGAAAAACATTTTCCGCCAATCCTCAGTGCCCTTATCCCCATCAACTCCCATATGCTGCCTTACTAGTTAGTAGTTACTACATCCTTACTATCTATACTTAATTCTGAACCAACTTCTTGACGAAAATACATGGTTTAAGCCTTAAGGGGAATGAGGAGTGGCAACCAATAATATGATTTTCTAGTCACTTAATACCTAATTGCTTTAATAAATGGCCTAGGGTTAAATAGTTAGAAGCCTCTTTGTCCTAAATCAAACAATAATATATTCTTAGAGCATTTTGTTAGGGTTTTAGACCTCACTTATCACCAAATTAACCAATTTTTAATCAATCAATCAATTAATTAATTAATTAATTTTGATCTTGATTAAAATGATTAAACCATCAAACAAGCACAAATCACATGAGCACCAAGAATGATAACTCAAAAAAAAAAATTATGAAACTGTGGTTTCATAAAAATAAAAATAAAAAAAACTTGGTGAGAATTTAACCTAAACTATCTTCTAGGCAACATTTCACTAAATATAATCGAAATTTGTATAGTAGACTTAACCATAAATCTTTTGCTACCTCATGTAGTATTTACTGGCGTAACCACATGCAACTTTGAATCCACGAACTCTTCTTCTGTGAAATTGTTACACACAAACTCTCCTATTTGTGACTTTGAGATCTCCACTCAAAGATTTAGAACAGCAACTATGGTTGATTGGATGCAACAACTTTGCTTTATGATTAGATCTGTTGTTTACACAAGGTCTCTAGTTGTAGCTCCAAAAATGTATGAAACATCTCCAAATCTGTGTATAGAATACTGCCCTCTTGAGTGTGCAAAAACGTGCTCTACGGTTTGTATTTATATGTGCTTAAGATCCATCAAATCGAAATGCAGCCTTCAACAATCCAATTTTCTGATTTCTTGAGTCTTCAGCTGTTTTGAACTCCATTTGTCTTGTTTCAAATATTATTTCAATACTAAACAACTAGACAAACTAAGTTCTAAAGATTACTTTCATTCATGATTGCCAACCTAAAAATATAGACTTTACACATTTGTTAATTAACCATTTTTAAAAAGTTCTGATAGCACTTTTATTTTTTCAAAAAAAAATAGAAAAAACTATCAAAAAATCAATTTTTTTCCCATAAAAATTTTCTTAAAATAGTTCAGTAATAAATGTTGTTAAGACATCTGTTAAGTTCAAAGCTTCACTTAGGCATAAGAAAGGTAATACTAATAGGTGGAAAATTATTGAATATCCCGGGAGTACCATAAATGCATACTCTCCTTCCTCACCTGAATTGTGGGTCCTACCATAAATTAATTAGTAGGACTCACAGTTATGTGAAAAGGGGAAGTACGCATTTATGGTACTCGAGAAGTACCCAATAATTAACCCTAATAGGTACCTCATAACATCCATTTAATAACGGTACCATGTTTTAATTATCCCTTAATTTTAACAAACTCTAGGTATTCCATTTTCCTAATAAAAAGAAAGCATGGTAAAAAGAAATCAGAGATAATTTTAGTTGCTTGTTCCTTAAAATATCATTTTCCTATAATGTGTTTTGTTTGGATTTGCGGAAACTTAGGATGAATCGAGTTCGTAGGTTTAAAGTTTCATGAATCATGACCGATGGGTGTATATTTTTTTGATTAAAGAGAGGTAGAATTCAATAAAAAGGCAAAGCTAGTGGGGTGCTTTATCTCTAGGCGCACCCAATATCTTCTTGTCTATGCTTATCATGATGCTTGGTCACCCTTTCCCATTTTTGCAATGGAGACCTTCATTTTTCCTTTTTTAAACTTTTCTTCCTAACTTTTTTTTTTTAATTTTTACGTCTCTTTCTAATATATTGGTATAATATGCGTGCAGGGGCGGAGCCACATAGTGGCTTGGGGGGGCCGAGGCCCCTGCAAAAAAAAAAATTTCCCCATTAGCCTATGAAGAAAAAATAATTAGGCCCCCCCAACCTTAGGCAGCCGGCCCCCCCTACCAATTTCTCACCCATTCTCCCAGGCCCCAATCAAAACTTAGTAACATACTCAAATTAAAAAAAAAAAAAAATTATCTGTTCTACTTTCAAGCAAAAAAAAAAAAAAAAAAGCCCAAAAAAAAATTGAACTAAAATCTGAAGAAAAATAAAAAATTTACAGAGAAGCCCACGGCAAGCTAAGCTAAGCCCACGGTGAGCCCAGTAGCTCGCTCACGGCAAGCCCACGCATTCTCAACCGAAAAAAAAAAAAAAAAAATATTACAGAGAATCAGAAAATCCAACCATCACGTCGCTGGCAGAGAGAAATCAAATCGGTGACAGCATACCACAATGCCCGATACTGCCTATACAGAGCAAATCAAGCTCAACAGCAAACCAAACTCAACAAACAGCAAACCAGACACAGAGAACACAGAGAGAAACTCAGAGAACACAGAGAGACTGAGGTTTTTATCTAAAAAAAAAAAATCCCCAATACACAGATAAAAACCAAACCCAAGCAAACCCACGGTCACGTCGCCGCGACGCCGCAGCTCGCTCGTCGTCGCCGTCGTCGCTCGTCCCTCATCGCAGATCGGAGATCGGCCTCTGCTCCGGTGCTCCCTCCGGCCCTCCCTCAAGGTATTTCTCTCTTTTTATCTCTCTTTCTCTCTCACTGTCACTAAAATGAAACGAAATCTTTGTTACTTTGTAGATCGTCGACGCCGGAGGGTTTTTCTTTGTAAATCTTTGTAGATCATCGTTGCTTCCTCCGCTCCGGTTCCGGCTCTGGCAGACCGCCCCTCCCTCAAGGTTTTTCTCTCTAACTCTCTCTCTCTCTCTCTCTCTCTCTCTCTCTCTTCTCTCTCTCTCTCTCTCTCTCTCTCTCTCTCTCTCTCTCTCTCTCTCTCTCTCTCTCTCTCTCTCTCTCTCTCTCTCTCTCTCTCTCTCTCTCTGAATGACCAAATGGTTTAGACGTTTAGTGGAAATGAATTCTGCCTGACTGCCTGAGCCTTTTTATTCTTTTAACATTAATAGCATCTCACTCTTTTTTTTTTTTTTTGCTGAATACATCTCAATCATTCATTGGTTGATTTTTTCCCCTTTTTTTTTTTTTTTTTCCTGTTTGTCTTTATCTTATGCAGTTATTCCTCTTTGTTGGTCAATGGTTAGTGTGTTGGTTTTTAGTGTAAACCAACATTATTAAATAATAATTAATATTTATTCAAAAGTTAATAATTAAATTATTAGCTATTATTTATTGTAATTTTTTAAGAATTGTTTAATTGTTTATTGCTATATTTTTGGAATTGTAACAAAGAATATGTGTTTACTCTTTTAAGGCTATTTCTTAGGAATTGTTTAATCATTTATTACTGTAGTTGACTTCAACTTTATCTCTTTAGTATTTTATAGCCCGTATGTTTTCGCAATTTATAACTTTTGTGTGTTACAAACCGGAATGAAACTCTCATTCCAAAATAATGCGTAATTTACTGTACAATTAGAAACAAATTGGCAAACGAGAGTTTTATTAATTGTTATGTATGTACGCGTATTTTACGTGTAACATACGCGTAATTACCAACTAGGATTAAAGCATTATAATTAATGACAAATAAATTAAAGCAATATAGTTTATTGTTATGCTAAACAATAATAATTAAAGTTATATAATTAAATTAACCAATACATTATAAAAGATAAATTAATTAAATTATTTGAGAGGTTATTATTAATTAAAGTTGTATTAAAAATGGGTTGACTGTTTAAATTATAGTAAAAATTTTGTTTTTTCCTTGAGTATGAATAATTTTCATATAACTAAGCAAAAATTTCTAATTAAAATTTTATTTTTTAAAATTCTTTTCAGGTTAATTGAGTCATATTCTTAAAGCTAAAAGAATTATGAGCAAACGAAAAACAATTGATGCATTCTTTAAGAAAAAAGATGTTAGCAATTCAGAAATTAGGACACCTGTGGCTGTAGAAACAAATGTTAATACTTCGATGCTTGATGAACACATTGCAATTTTCTTTGATAATAGTGAAATTCCTGCAACTCTGTGAACGTAGGCAAATTGCCGAACCACGTAAATATTGTCTTGTGTGTGTGATTGTTTTACTTTTGGCATTTTGTTTTCTCTATTTTTTTTGTTTCTCACAGGTTTGAAATTTCGGTTGAATTCCCAACATGTTCAAGTATATAATAATATATGAAAGTTGATAATTTTGTATCCAATAGACTTAAAAATTATATTTGGTATATCTCTGTTACAACCCGGCCCCCCCAAGTATATATTCCTAGCTACGCCCCTGTATGCGTGGAAATTAACCTTCATCTGACCGCTTTTCTAAGCATTAAATACCTTGTCAAAATCTATATATATATATATATATATATATATATAAAATAAAATAAAACCTTGTCAAAGTTTGGTTTGGTTTGGGTTAGGGCTACTTTTTGGGTCAAATGGGTTTCAAGTGGCCATGCATACGGTTTATACAAAATTACCTATTGCCCATTTCAATAATTGGGCTATTTGGTTGACGAGTCTATGTGTGTTTGTTTGAGATGGATTTTGGGAGGGCAAATATTCTTGTTGTCTATAATTATTATAAATTGATTATAGAATATTTCAATAAATCAAATAAATTGATGAATGGTTTTGTTTATTTGAAGTTTTTTTTTTTTTTTTTAATCTAATTTTTTTTTAAGTATCATTTAAAATATGATCAACCATGATAAAGTTTTTTTTTTTTTTTTTTTTTTTTTTTTTGAGGAAACTATGATAAATTTATATTTGGTTTAAAGTGGATTCAAAACATTTAACTTCATTTTCCCTCACCAAACATTTATTTTAATAAAATGACTAAATCAACAATAGTAATTAAATTAGTCAAGATAATCTAAACCTGACCTTTTCTTATTGCTGAATTAATCCCATACCTACTTGCGATAAAGGACTTGTCACCTTATGCTCCTCTCTACGTTTTTTCTAAATCAATATATATTAATCAACACTTGGGCCGGGTCTTTTATCTTTTCTTGCTCACGATTTAAGGTTATATAACCAAAACTGTCTTTATTTCTTTTTTCATGGCTGCTGGGAATATAGAACTAATTAATGCTGATGGAATTTGTGGTAGGTATACTAACTAAGGTCAGACTTTTTTGCCAAGATAAATTGTTGTGACTGGTTCTCCCTTCTCTAGTATAAATTGAATTATATATTGTCTGAATCATTATCCTGACTGTTCAGCAGCAAAGGGTTTGGTAAACATGCACCATCTCCTTTGGGGCCACTTTATCTGTTTTCATGCATGGGTTGATGGAAAATTCTAAAACCAAGTGCTGGTGCCATATATTTGCACTTTGTCATGTTCTCTTGGCTGAATGAATCCCACTTTGATTAAATGATATTAGTCCCCACATTATAAAGAAGGGTCGAAATTCGAACCCAAGTCATTATAAGTAGTCTGCGATATATTGCAGGCTTAGTTGGAGGGCTTTAATGTATTAAAATGTCAAAAGATATAGAACACGTTTATGGAAATATGCCATTACAGTTTCCAATAGTATATTTGCATAATATTTATCAAGAAAATATAATTTTTAGTCAATTTTATGTTAAATATATAACAAAAAGTTAAGAGCTGGTTTATTTCAACAATAAAACAAAAAGTTAGATTATTTCCCAAAAATAAAAAAACTGAAACAAAAACAAAAGATAAAAAGCTTTTTTTTTTCATACAAAATAGAAATTTCATTCTGTCTTAATCTAAATATATGTGTTTGTGAAGCTTTCTAAGAGTAGAAAGTCTACTCTAATCTAATCTAATCTAAGACAAAAAAAAAAACTTTTTACCTTTTCCCAAACATGCTCTAAAATGTTGCAGTTCAAACAAGGCCACAAAAAGAAAATTTGGACTAGTTATTTTTTTTAATTAAATTCTAAATTATTATCGGTTTGGAAACCTAGTTTTAACAATGAGAATTAAACTTAAAAAAAAATATAAAAAGTTTTTGAAAAGTTGCAACTTGCAAGTGAAAAAGGTAAAATATAGAAATTATGTTCTAGTAGATATATTATCACAAGACACCTTTCTCCCCACTGTCACTCCTAGCTACCTCCATCCAAAACTCACAACAACTATCACACCTGTTCAAAACCAACAGACGGAGTCACATGAAGACTAAGGGGGGCTAAGATTTTTATTTATTTATTAATGCTATTTATATATATATATATAATTTTTTAAAATAAATTTTTTTAGCTTTAAACCTATTTGGAGTTATCTTCCCCCAACCTACTTTGTGTCAATTAAAGAGACTATTCACATATAATTTTAATCACATGAATTTTTTGATGAACCATGTGACATTTTTAAATATGACAAAATTTAGCCACAAACTTAGTTGTAGTCATTGGTTACAACTTCCACTAAAAAAATTAACATTGTTAAAGCATCCACATTAGTGGATGCAAAATCATGTAAAATAGAAAAAGACACCATTTTTACACATTTTGCCTAAAAAATACTCCACATCAATACTTCTAAAATTGTGTAAAAATGTGTATATCTCTACACGAGCTACAGTAACCGTGTAAATATACATGGTTACTGTAGCTCATCCATTTATCATTTTATTAATTTCCCATTCGCTCCTTTTTTTTTCTCTCTCTTCTTCGTACTCAACAAACTCAATAACTTCTCCTTTCCTCATCTTCTTCTTTTTCCTCAAATGCACACAAACACACCCACGCACAAACACATCCACATAAACAAATCAACACAGAAATACACAAACACACCCACACACAAACAAACCCAAATGGATAAACAACAAAGAGACAGATCGGTGCTTATCGAAACGATCGGTACTTGATCGGTGCTTGACTGGAACGATCGAAGCTCATGGGTCTCGCTTGATCGGAGCTCGTGGGCATGGGTCTTGCCTGATCGGAGCTAGGGAGATACACTAACTGATCGGTGCTTGTGGATCGGAGCTAGGGAGATCAGTGCTTGCCTGATCGGAGCTATGGATCAATGCTTGTGACCGAGATGGTGTGGATTAGACCAAGAGGGAGATTTGATTTAGAAATTGGTATAGAGATGGGTAGAGAGATGGGTATAGAGAGATAGCAACAAATCAGAAAAAATGGATAGAAAGAGAGAGAGCGTGCGTATGTAAAGAGGTTAGTTAAGGGAAATAATAAAAAAATTGAGAAAATTGATTATTTAAATAAAAGAGATGATAGAATAGATGAACTGATGTGGGTGTTTTGTAAAAATGGATGTGTAAAATAGAAAAAGTAGATTTTTAGTATAAAAATGGATGTGTAAAATACACTAATTGATGTGGTTGATCTTATACGGAAAAGTCAATATGAAAATGGAATTAAAAACCACTAGAAAAAATGCTTGTATATATAACTCGTGTTTTTTGCAATGACAGCAAAGTCAATAAGAAAATAGAATTAAAAACTACCGGAAAAAAAATGCCTCTATATATATATAACCCGTGTTTTTTGTAGTGATGACAAAGTCAATATGAAAATAGAATTAAACATGAAAGAGCCATAATGAACATTTGAAATGTAAGGACCAAAATAAAATAATCCCAAACTTTAAAAATCAAAAGTGAATTTTAGTGTAAATTACTTGAGGCTTATTATTATTAGGGCTTTAAAACATGTACATAAACTAAATAAATTTATTAAAAGCACTCACAGCAGTACATCTATATTGCTATATTGCTAAATTATAGCTCCTCAAACATCAAAATCTTGCTCCAACAGTGGAGCTAAATTTATTTTTTTTAGCTCCACTGCTACAGTGCACATCTATAGATAGATATGCATTGTTCATGAGAGCTAAAAAGAAATATATTATTTTATTCTGCCCCAGAGATTAAATATATTATTTCATTCTCTCTCTCACTCCGTGCCTCTCTCTCTCTCTCAGTCACTCAGCTCTCATCCTCTCCCAAGACTCTCTCAATCTCTCAAGCTCTCATCCTCTCTCAGTCACTCTCCTCTCTCACTGTCACTCTCTCAATCTCCCTCATTCACTGTTGCCGGCCCGACCCAGCCGTCTCAAGCCGCCGATCGCCTCACCGTCACTCTCCTCTCTCACCATCACTCTCTCAAGCTCCCTCATTCACCGCCGCCGGCCCGACCCAGCTGTCCCAAGTCGCCGATCGCCTCAGACCCACGTTGCCGACCCACCCCTTCTACCGACCTAGCTCGCCGACGTTATGCTTGTTTGTGATTGGTTATTTTTTATTTTTTTTGTGATTGGTGATTTTGTTTGGTCTAGGTTGAGGAAAAAAATTGGAGGTTTGGGTTTTTTTTTTTTTTTTTTTTCCTGCTGTGGACTGGTGGTGGTGGTGGTTGTGGTTGTGGCTAATGGTAGAGGTAGTTGTGGTTGGTGTTATGGATGTTTTTTGGGTAGTGAGATATATTATTTTATTATAGTGGTTTTATTATTTTATTGTGTTGAAAGCTAAAATAAATCCACTGATGCAGCATGTGTATAGGTAAAATAGATAAAATAACTTTTGGTGGAGTTAAATTGCTAAATTTTTAGCTCCACTACCATGGATGCTCTAACCATGAATAGAAAGACAAAACAAAGCAAACAGCTGTTGTGCAGCTGCAAAGAGTCATCATCCATAAAAACGATAAAGGCTTTAATCAGAGACTGTGTTTCGCTGCTTTCGCATGATAAAGTAGTTTAAAACCTCTTTGTTATGTTTGAAGTAAGATTCAATTCCACAAATAAAAAATGATAATTGACTTTAGACAAGGTAGTACCACATTTTATTTTTAGATTCCTAAAATTCTAATAAGTTCACCTTAATTTATTTCAAAAGTAAATAGAAAGGATTGTTTTCCTCACCTCGATGGAACTTTTATAAAAATGTTTATTTAAGCTTTCAAAAAGTAAAATTTATTTGCAACCTATTTGAAAACCTAAAAGGTTATTCGACTTTTATCGATTATGTGAAGCATCAGAGCTTATGCCCAAAGGTTATTCAACTTTTTATGGATTATGTAGAGCATTGGAGCTTAAGAGCTTATGCCGCTATGAGAGGTCTGACAACTTTTCACAAAGGCAAGGCTGGAGCTTATAAAAGAAGTTTAAACCCTTCCAATTCCAAACTAGTAACCATAAAATACTTATTTGAGAGAGAGAGAGAGAGAGAGAGAGAGAGAGAGAGAGAGAGAGAGAGAGAGGAATAAATACTTACTTTCCTCTAATATTAGAGATACAAAATTTTTAACAATCTTTTTCATTATTGTCTAGGTGTTATGTCACTATGTTGTAATTATTAATTAGAGATTAGTCCGTGTTAATAATTTTATTATAATTTTTCTGTAACTATTGAAGTGATATATATATATATATATGTATAGTAATTCAACAATTATAGTGAGAGTTTAAATGTCACGGTTAGAAACACCAAAAAATTTAAGGATAAAGTTTAGTTACATTTTTTTTTTTTTTGAGAAAGAGTTTAATTACAAAATTGATTGTAGTTTAAAGTAACAAATTTACTCAATAAAATAAATATTACTATATAGTTTGAAAATCTAACCGTTGAATTACATATTTTTTACACTCTTAATACATATGTTAAATTTTGTGTTAATCAAATAATATTTACTATATGATCTATAAGCTTATATTTTATACATAATTTTAAATTACAAATACTTGTAATTTAAAAAATTTACTGATGACACAGCTATTGATTTTTAATTTTCTTGAAATTTTACAAACATGAAGGATATAAGAAGAAGATGTAATCTAATGATGGATTTGTCAAAATTTACCTCCAATAAAAAGATATTGAGTAAGGTTGTAGTATAAGGTTACAACAAATTTTGTAGCTAAACTTTAGCCAAAATTTAATTATATATTTAATTATAATTCAACAATTATAATAAAAGTTTAAATGTCTCTATTAAAAACACCAAAAAAATTCAATTGAGCTATAAGATTTTTTTTTTTTTTTTTAAAGGATAAACGATAGAATTTTATTCAAAGAAATGAACAAGCTCTTAATAACTAATAAAAATAATATTAATTATAGATATATTTGAAAATAGGGTTGGGCTTGTGGCCAGTGGCCAGTTCCACTAGACACGTTGAGATGCAAACACATGTCTAGTTTTAAACATGCATCCGTATCATAGTATGCTCAATGAAACTGGCCACTAGATGCAAGCCTCTCCCCTAAAAATAATACTTCTTCAATCACAATTAATCAATACAAACTATTTTGTCTCTAGCATTGATAGATCGATTATGCTAACAACCTGGCAGATATGGCTGTGACTGAAGTATGAGTGATGTGGAATTATTCCTTAAAATGCCATTGGAATATGCTAGTTGGATTATGTTTATGGATGTTGCTATTAGCCTTTAGATAAGATAGAGAAATACCAAAGTCCAATCACCTCAGGCTGTGGGCCTAATATTCTAACTTCATTATCTGAACATACAACATCAGATGTCCTATACCCTATTTTTCCCCCTTTATTTTACAAAATGTTATGTCCTTTTTGTGCCCAAAATTGACTGCATGATTTGAGAGTGAGTTCCACCAGAGGCAGAGGCATCAAAACCCATTGCCCTTTTCTCACTACCACTCGAATAATAATTGGCCCCCTTGCTTGTGTTGTTATTTGTTATGTAAAATTAAGTTAATGAATAATAATGTTTACTGACTTTGACTCATGGGATATAAAAATTGCTATTTCGTTTGTTTGGATTTAAAAATAAAAATAAAAATAGAGATATAAGTTGAAATCTTTTTGGTTTCAAGTGATAACTTAGTAATAATAGTTTTTTTTTTGTTTTTTTTTTTCAATGTGAAATCTTGTGTCTAAGATTCAAGTCTCACCTCTCAATCTCCCACTCCCCAACTTTTACCAGTAAAAAAAAGAAAAAGAAAAAAAAACTTAAAATATTTTTATTCTCAATTACAAGAAATTATTGTAATAGTTTTCAAGGGCTCATGAGATTTATGAGATTGTGCATTCAAAATTTCTAGCTACCACCTTGAGGCCAGCCCTAAAAAATTCTTTGTAAATATTTGGTGTGCATGGAAGAAGAGAACTACACACACCCATAAGAATAGTTAGGCGCATAAAGAGTTTTTTACACTTTCACTAAAAGCAAAAAAAGAATGCTAAAATATGCTCTTCATCCTTAAAGTTTGGAGTTGTTTTTATTTTGATCCTTTATGATTCAAAATTTTTATTTTGGCCCTTCATGATTGATTCAGTTTTCTATTTGGCTATTTACATTTCTAATTTTTCATTTTCATGAAATATCATACAATATACTGAATTAAACATGGAGAGTCAAAATGAAAATTTTAACCGTAAAAGACCAAATAAAAAAAACCCAAAACTTTAAAATCAAAAGTTTAATTTAGTAAAATAAAAATTTCTACTTTTAACCTTTTTTGCTTTAACTGTTAGTAAAACAGATTGGACGAAATGGTCAAGGTGAATCTTACTTAAAAGATCTTAGGCCTCTTTTTAAAAAAGGAAATACTTTTTTTTTTTTTTTTTTTTTTTTTTCTGTTTTATAGTATCTCTTACCTCTTATTTTGTTTCAATATACAAGTATAAATAAACAAATAGGAACAGAAGGAACAAAAAGTGCATGTACAAAGTTCTGGAGTTGATGTGTCAAAATCTGAGCAACAATTATCGTAGGTGTTCAAGATCCACCAGAGATCAAAGCTTTGTGAGATTGTTGGGGCGATGAGATCTGAGCAGTAATTCATCGTGGTGGTAGTGTGAGAGAAGAGAGGGGGGCAACGTGAATTGAGCATGAGAGTTTGTAAAATGTTTTACTCTCATTTTGAGCGTAAAGCATTTTACAATTTTATACCTTACGTTTTACAGTCAACTGAATTCGGTTTGACAAGCATTTTTCAACCAAACAAATACAGTAAAATGTTGAAAATGTTTTGCTGAAAACCTTTTATAGCGTAACAAACCGTGTGTTATGTTTGTGGTCGTGGGCCTTGTGGCATAATTTCTCTATGTTTTTTCCTCTTTTACAACTACAAACTTGAATGTATATACCGATCCCCCAGTTGGTCTAATTTATCTAGGGATTGAAAGGGGGTTTCGGGTAATAAGCTATTTTAACGGCTTAATCACTTTTAAACTAAACTATACTTTGTATTACACTTTGCATCTAAACTTTTCAACTTTTCGACTTTTCGAATGCATGTTTTACACCTTAAACTATGACTTTTATTATACGTTGCACATTGATGTTAAGTTTGCTGTTAACTTAGATGAAAATTCAAATTTTAGAGTGTAAAGTGTAATCATGAGTATAGTTTAGGATGGTAAAATGTAATTTATCTTTTAATGTGGTACTATATTTTTCCATTCAAGTTAACGGCAACTTGACGTCGGGAGCAAAGTGTAACAATAATCATAGATTAAGATGCAAAACATGCATTCGAAAGGTTTATGGTATAAATTGTAATTAGGGATATAGTTTAAGGTAGTAAAATGTAATTTCACTTATAATTTTTCAAATAATGATGCCGTTTGGATTCAGCGTTTCCGCTGAATCCTGCGTTGTGTTTTTCTTTTTCTTTTTCTTTTTTTTTTTAATGGAGGAGACAAAATTTACTGTTCATGAGACAAATGTCACTGTTCACACACTGTTCCGGTACTGTTTACGCACTATTCATGGGACCGACAGCCACTTTATTCAGGAAAAAAAAAAATTTAAATGGGTTTCACGGTACTATTCACACATTTAAAATTTATTTTGTTATAGTGTTTTCAGTTTCAGTTTTCAGTTTCAGCAAAAATAAGTTCAATCTAAACGGATCCAATAAAGATAAACACAAAACTCCAAAAAATTAAACCTTTGACTAACACATTTTTAGAAAAATTCCTAATGCCGCCACTGAACCATAGCTTCCAGTTGATTTGTAAAGCGGAGGGAAAGGCCTTCATCGTGGGAGAGTGTTTCTTGTTCCTTGTAGATGTGTTAAGAAACTCAATAATATTAAAGCATTCAGTCCAAAAAAAAAAAAAGCATGAGCAGAGTGACGGCATTTAATTCATTTTTTCCATATCATGCAACTTTTAAGAGGCGGGGAAGAGATTGCAGTGTTGCATGTAGCAGTGATTTTCATCTTCCTTGTCATTGGAACTTCAAAACCAAATTTCTCCCAAACGAAAAGTCCCCATGACACACACAAATACTCATCAGAAAGCTTATATAATTTCCTACAATATGCAATAAACCTCACTGAAATCCATCAAGTATAGCCAAAGTTATGCACACTTCAATCCAGCTTAAAGAGCGCACCAACCTATCCAATGGCTGAAATTCAGATTTCCCCAGTGATCCTTGTGCAATTGTGCTGGTGTTTCAACCAATCAGTGTTCAGTTTCTGTATATAGCTCCTGAGGTACACCATTATTTAAAGCCTTCCATTTCACACATCGTCTCACACAAACCAGATTACCAGTAAATACTAAATAGTAAGCGCAATACTCTCCTCCTTAACACAATGCTTGATGCTCTAGCAATACGGAATGACCAAGCTAGGCAAATGCAATTAAGCCCATTCTTTGGAGATGATTGTAGAAGAAGTGGGAATCCTTCAGTCTTATACGAGTAGTCTTTGTGTCCACTTAGGAATGATTTTTTTAATACATTTTTCCTCACTTTTTAAGACTTTGTAAGCTTGTGATGATTTTTCTCATAGAATTTTTGCCTATATATATATATATATATATTTTGTTGAAAGTTCAACAAATTTGTGGGCTCTCGCAGCCTCACCTGTTGTTCATTTGAGAAATTTTTTGTGTTTTTACAGTTACATGTATACAAATGCACATAAGTTTGTTATTACTTGGTGTTCTTACTGACAATTTTTTTTTTTTTTTTTTTTTTTTTGGGGTGGTTTTTATGTGATTACAATAACTTTCAGGGTGCTATAGGCCATTTCCTTGAGTAGCTGGAGCTGTCGAAGCATTTTTTTTTTTTTTTTTGAGCCATACACCAAATGACTAATAAAGAAACAAGACATTTTCCCCAAATTATATATCTTTCAGACGTATAGTGTTTAATCTTGCTAAACAAGATCTCATGTCTAATGATGTTGTCCTACCTCTAACTGCTTCAAAGAAATTGCCAATTAGATGCATTTGGAGGAACAAATTAATGCATCCCTGTTGTTCCCTTCTGCACTATTAACAAATCGATTGGTTGAATTTCATTGTTCTGGATTTCTTTGAAGGTGCAAATCTAAATGACCGTAAGGTCATCAAAGCAGAGTTTTTTTTTTTTTTCCATTCTGCTCTAAATAGGGTCACACTTTTAGGAATTTCATGATGTTGATCAATTGAGTTTGGTAGTAAGGACCAAATAGGTTTGTAAAAAAAGTATCACAACAGCAAAGCTTTATAAAAAGTTAGTCTCTCTATTATATCATACTATTTTTACTATCACATACACATTTTACATTGGCTTCAAAGTTGTAATTGGGTTTGTAGAGAGGGAAAATTCCCGACCTATCACAAGCTGACACGTCACATTACCAAGTCCACAAAATACAGCAAATTACAGAACACCATGTATTGCTGCTAGGTTTTGCTATCACTATTCAAAAGCCAACAGAAATTTGCCAAGTGTCATGCAAGAGCCAATCACGCATCAGCGCACGTGTAAGCGATGACTCAAGCAGCCTCGCACGTGTAAGCGATGACTTAAGCGGACCAATCAAGCTGTGACATGTGTCACCAATCAAGCTCCGCCACGTGTCGCTCACCCACCCCAAAACTCCTATAAATAGAAGCCTTCCTGAGACATTTAGAGGACCAGGATTCAGAAGGGAGAAAGCTCTGTGAAGATCAAGCCTCAAAGCCTTCAAGAACTTCAAGAACTTCAACCCCAAAATTGGAGAACATTCGAAACAGAATCATCCAGATCATCTGCCTAGATCCTAAAGTTTGCGGGAATCAAGCTCAAAGGTCCGAAAACATCAACAAATCACAAATCAGTGAAGTTCTACGGATTCAAGCCTCCAAAGCCCCGAAGAACTTCCACCACAAATCTTCAAATACAAAGAACATTCGAAGCAGAATCATCCAAACTATCTGCCTAGATCTCAAAGTTCACTGGAATCAAACTCAAAAGCCTCCAGAAACCTCAAACAACCACAAATCATTGAAGCTCAACGGATTCAAGCCTCTAAAGCTCCGAAGAACTTCCACCACAAACCTTCGAAGACGAAGAACACACGAAGAACACGAAGAACGCGAAGAACAAAGAATTTCTATCAAGCTCATAGCCAGAGATTCATTGTAATTCTATTCCAAAGATCTTCGATCCATTCCTCAACCAAATTGAAGGATATCTTGTGTTCAAAACAAAATCACATCATCACAAATCCAATCAACAAATCTTTTAAAGAGATCGAATCAGAGGATAACTCTTTTGTAATCACAGAGAATTGTACCACACAATTATCAATACAAATTCGTATTTGTGAAACTATTTCACTTGTTCGACTTTATTTCGAAACGAGAGATTTAGTCGCTTACAAATTCTGGCACGCCCAGTGGGACATCTCTGCCTCTCATCTCATTCTCCTTCAAAGAAAGAAATCAACATCACCATCTTGCTACCTACTTCAATGGCCTCTAGCAAGAATGTCCGAAAATCAGTGGTTGATGATTCCAGTGCTGATGAGTATGTCGGCCCAATCACTCGCAGTCGATCTAAAGCTCTTGATCGACTCCAACCTCAACCAACCCAAGAAAACCAATCTCCTGCTGACACTTCTCTGGACTTTCTTGCAAATAGGAAAGCTACCACCAAAGATTCATCTACCTCGGAAGATTTGGAAATCAGTAATGAATCATCCCCAACAAAGACCTTTTCTATCAACTCTTCGCCCGTGATGAGAAACTTAAGAAGTGAAGTACCACTAACTCATCCTGTTTCATCATTTTCTCCATCATCTATAGAGGTCATGCCAGTAATGATGACTAACACCTCTACCATGGAAGAAAAGATGGCTGAAATGGAACAAAGAGTCATCCTTCTCACAAAGGCACTTGAAGAAAAGGACGTCAAAATTGCAACCCTAATGAACAAGCTGGAGGTACAAGATTCGGGTGAATCAAGCCTTGGCCCTGAGCAGCCACCTGGCTTTACCTTCAAAGGAGAAAACGTCAAGGGTGATAAAGGAAAAGGAGGTGAAGGCACTTCTCAACACGGACATTCCACCTCAATGGCCTCAATATCTGTCCAACAACTGCAGGATATGATTACAAACACCATTCGAGCACAATATGGAGGTTCTTCCACAAGTTCTCTCATATATTCCAAACCCTATACAAAGCGCATTGATAACATGAGAATGCCAAATGGGTATCAACCTCCCAAGTTCTTGCAATTTGATGGCAAAGGAAACCCTAAGCAACACATTGCTCACTTTGTAGAAACTTGCGAGAACGCAGGAACTCAAGGAGGCCTCTTTGTAAAGCAGTTTGTCCGTTCCCTAAAGGGGAATGCCTTTGATTGGTATACAGACTTAGAGCCCGAGTCAATCGATAGCTGGGAACAACTTGAAAGGGAGTTTCTCAACCGATTCTACAGCACACGACGCACGGTAAGCATGATGGAGCTTACCAATACTAAACAGTGGAAGGATGAACCCGTCGTTGATTATATCAATCGGTGGCGTTCTTTGAGTCTAGACTGCAAGGATAGACTTACTGAAATATCTGCCATAGAGATGTGCATCCAAGGCATGCATTGGGGACTTCTTTACATCCTTCAAGGAGTAAAGCCCCGAACATTTGAAGAGTTGGCAACTCGGGCGCACGACATGGAATTAAGTATTTCCAGCCATGGAAATACGAAACCTCCCGTACCTGAGGAAAGGAAAGAAAGACGGGAAATAAGGAAAAATGACAGGAATGTGAAAAGTAATATCAAAGATTCAATGAATGTCAATCCTGCCCCAGTCAAAATTTCAACAAAAAATGTGAAGGCCAATGAAAAGAGGCCCGAAGGAGGTCAACAGCGTGAAACGCGTCGCTCATCACTTAAGGAATGGGAACAAAAGGTCTATCCTTTCCTAGACGCCGATATGCCTGAAATGCTAGAACAACTGCTCAAGTTGAAATTAATTGAATTGCCAGAATGCAAACGACCGGAAGAGATGAGAAAAGTTGATGACCCGAACTATTGTAAGTATCATCGCATCATAAGTCATCCAATCCAAAAATGCTTTGTTCTTAAAGAACTCATCATGAAGCTAGCCAAGGAAAGGAAAATCGACTTGGATTTTAATGATGTCGCTCAGTCAAACCCGGTCACATTTTCTTGTGGGTTACCTAGTTCCCTGTCTCCAAATACTAAGCAAGGGGCAAATACCACGCTCATCCATTTTGGTTCTCTAGAACCGGTTCAAATTCAGCTCTCACAAAAAGCACCTGATTATAATTCAGATGATGATAAAAGGTCAACGATGGATGAGGAAGAAGGCTGGACGATAGTTACTCGCAAGAGATGGAAGAAGAAACGAGCATTCCCTCTTCATTTGATCACCCGAGAGTCCAGAAGAGCACAAAACCAGATTCAGCCTTGGTCAAAAAGAATGAGTGATAAGAGGCAAGGGAGACTAGGAACAAAAGTGTATGAAGATTCAGCACAAATCCAAAAATCTCGAAAGCTCATCACATTGGAAGAATTCTTCCCCAGGAAATTCTTTCAAAATGACTCAGCCGAGGCCGTCCACACAATTTCTCGTTGCGAAATCCAGGACGAAAAGGAGGACGTTGACCATGATGATCCAAAAGAGACCTTGTCATCTTTGGAGAAACTCCAATCTCAGGTCGATGAAGTTGAACCCTTGCAATCCCCCACATCACCAAAAGAAGTGCTCACCCGAGCTCTTGAGGAGCCAGAGATATACGCCCCTCATACCAATACGCTTCAACAAACACAGGGATGTTACGCATGCTCTCCAGACTTGACTTTCACTGATGAGGATCTATTGTTAGGCTCTAAGCCCCACAATCGCCCACTCTATGTCTCTGGTTATGCTCGTGAACAAAGGATCGAGCGTATCCTTGTTGATGGAGGTTCAGCCGTTAACATACTTCCAAAAATGACCATGAAACGACTAGGTTTTACTATGGAAGAATTATCACACAGTCGTTTGGTCATCCAAGGTTTTAATCAAGGAGGACAACGTGCAATCGGCCTGATCCACCTAGAATTATCCATTGGAGAATTGAAAAGCAACGTCTTGTTCCACGTCATTGACGCTAAGACGACCTACAACATGTTGTTAGGACGTCCTTGGATCCATGAAAATGGAATAGTGCCATCAACCTTGCATCAATGCTTCAAGTTCTTTCAAAATGGAATAAAAAAGGTCGATGCCGATTTAAAGCCTTTTGCAGAAACCGAAGCTCATTTTGCTGATGCAAAATTTTATGCAAAAGAAGACATTTCTAGCGAGGTTCTTCCAGTTGAGATCCCGTCTATGAAAAGTAAACAGGATGAAAAAGAGCATGTTAAATTCATCGCCAAAAAGGACATTTCTTCCCCAAAGAAAGGCCCAGAACCCTTCCTCCGGTATATACCATTATCACACCGCAAGAATGGACAATCACCATTCGCGGAATGCCTTCAACCTACAAAAGACATGGGAAGACCTGCAAAGCTCACGATGGAGGATGTAGCCATATTGAAAGAAGATCATGTCATGCCTTTAACTTCATCCACAAATCCTTTGCCCTCGAAGCCGTTAAATGGATTCGTGAGGTCTTTGCAAACTCCGATAGAGCATGGTATTCTACCAAGTGGGCGGACAAAAGAATGGTTCGACCCAAAGGCATATAGGCTGTTAGCCAAAGCAGGCTACGATTTCTCAAAACGAGAAGACTTAGGGAAGCTAATTCCAGAAGCCACCGGAGAAAAGATGCATGGCCTTAGCAAAACACAAAGGAAAATGCGGCTTGAAGGGCATGAAATTCATATCCCAAAGACCGGATTAGGTTATACTCCCGAACAACCAGCTCAGATATGGATCAAGAAAAGAAGCGATCCTTCAAGTTCCCAATACATAACGGTGGAGGTCGGCGAAAGTTCAAATCAAAGAAAAGACCATTCTTCACCCCATGTCTCAGTGTTTGATCGAATCGAGGCCTCGTCATCACGAAACACAGTGTTCGACAGGTTAAATACAACTTGTTTAACACCAAATCGGGACACCCTTGCTTGTAAATCAGTTTTTGATCGACTGGGGGCAACGAAAAGGCCTATTGATAGTCAGTCTCAAAGTTCAATAAACTTTAACGTTCAAGGGAAGCAGAAAGCTAATGATGAGATCCGCAGTAGCATTCCTTCACGCATGAAACGTAACTTTACCTTGGAGATTAACACTGAAGGATCGCTCAAAGTCAAAAGACGAACGATTGTACATACAAGTCAGTCACCCGTCTATGATGAGGAAATTGAAGAGGTATCATCCTCGTTTCATATTACAATAGAAGAGGATACATCATCAGATGCTGAAGCAACCAACGAAGAGGTCGATGAAGCTCCTCCAGCTTTGGAAGATGGAGGACAAGCTACAGTTGATGAACTTAAAGAGATAAATTTAGGAACTGCTGAAGAACCCCGGCCAACTTTCATCAGTGCACTTCTCACCCCTAAAGAAGAAGAAGGATACCACAAGCTCCTAGTAGAGTATAAAGATGTGTTCGCTTGGACCTATAAGGAAATGCCTGGCCTCAATCCGAGTATTGCTCTACACCATTTGGCCGTAAAGAAGGGCGTGCGCCCAGTCAAACAAGCTCAAAGACGCTTTCGGCCAGAGCTTATCCCTCAAATAGAAACCGAGGTTAATAAGCTCATTGAAGCAGGCTTCATTCGTGAAGTGCAATACCCGGAATGGATTGCTAACATCGTCCCTGTCAAGAAGAAGAATGGACAAATCCGAGTGTGTGTTGACTTCCGTGATTTGAACAATGCATGTCCCAAGGATGATTTTCCATTACCCATCACTGAAGTCATGGTTGATGCCACTACCGGTCATGAAGCTTTATCTTTCATGGATGGATCTTCGGGTTACAACCAAATTCGAATGAATCCTAAGGATGAGCAGCTTACAGCTTTTCGTACCCCTAAAGGGATTTACTGTTACAAAGTGATGCCTTTTGGACTAAAGAATGCTGGTGCTACTTATCAACGGGCCATGCAGAAGATCTTTGATAATGTACTTCATAAATACGTGGAGTGTTATGTTGATGATTTGGTGGTTAAAACAAAAAGGAGGGAAGACCATTTGGCAGATCTACGATCCGTGTTCACCCGCCTGAGAAAGTATCAGCTTAAGATGAACCCCCGTAAATGCGCTTTTGGCGTAACATCTGGGAAATTTCTTGGTTTCATTGTGAGGTACCGCGGTATTGAAATTGACCAGTCAAAAATTGAAGCTATCCAGAAAATGCCAGAGCCCAAGAATCTGCGAGAATTTAGAGGCTTGCAGGGAAAACTGGCCTACATACGACGATTTATCTCGAATTTGGCCGGTCGATGTCAACCTTTCAATAAATTGATGAAAAAGGATGTGCACTTTGAATGGGATGAGGCTTGCAGCAATGCTTTTGCATGCATCAAAAGATACTTACTTAATCCTCCAGTTTTAGGTGCTCCTATCCCAGGAAAGCCTTTGGTGCTGTATATTGCGGCCCAAGAAAGGTCTCTAGGTGCTCTTATGGCGCAAGAAAATAAAGAGGGGAAAGAAAGAGCCCTTTATTATCTAAGTCGAACTCTCAATGGGGCTGAATTAAATTATTCTCCTATTGAAAAGATGTGCCTCGCTCTTTTCTTTGCCATAGACAAACTGGAGCACTACATGCAAGCATATACAGTCCGTTTGATAGCAAAGGCGGATCCGATCAAATATGTCCTCTCCAGGCCAGTGGTTTCGGGTCGTATAGCTCGATGGGCAGTCTTGCTACAACAATATGACCTTGCATACATTCCACAAAAAGCTGTCAAAGGACAAGCATTGGCAGATTTCTTAGTTGATCACCCAGTTCCATCTAATTGGGAGTTCTCCGATGATTTCCCGGATGAAGATGTGTTTTACATTGAAGAAATGCCACCATGGATTATGTTTTTCGATGGGGCTGCACGTCGAGAAGGAGCAGGGGCAGGTGTAGTGTTTGTTTCTCCACAAAGGCAAATACTTCTGTACTCGTTCTCATTAAGCGAACTTTGCTCTAACAATGTAGCTGAATATCAAGCATTGATTATTGGTTTACAAATGGCCATTAAGATGGGCATAGCGCAGCTTGAGATCTTTAGGGATTCCAAATTAATTATCAACCAAATCTTGGAGCAATATGACGTCAAGAAAGAAGACCTCATCCCCTTTTGCAAATATGCGAAGAAATTGCTAGCAAATTTTGAGGCCACCACATTGGAGCATATACCAAGGAAGGAGAATAGACAGGCCGATGCTTTAGCTAATTTGGCTACTGCCTTAGCATTATCCCAAGAAGAGACAACCAAAGTCGCTATTTCCCAAAGGTGGGTGGTACCTCTCGTGGTTGAAGAAGAAGAAGAAGAGCAAGCCAACATCATTTCTGTATGCCTTGTCGAAAAAGAAGATTGGCGACAAGTGATCATTGAATACCTTCAACATGGAAGACTCCCGGATGATAAACGCCACAGGACTGAAATTCGGCGGAGGGCTGCTCGATTCATTTACTATAAAGACACTTTCTTCCGCTGTTCATTTGATGGATTGTTTCTCCGTTGCTTAGGAGAGGAGGAGGCTAAACAAGCCTTAGAGGAGGCTCATTCTGGCATATGCGGCGCACATCAGTCAGGTCCTAAGTTACACTATAGGATCAAACGAATGGGTTACTATTGGCCTACGATGGTACAAGATTCTATGGAGTGCGCTAAGAAGTGCGAAGCTTGTCAATATCATGCGAACTTCATCCATCAGCCGCCAGAACCTCTACACCCAACTGTAGCTTCTTGGCCTTTTGATGCATGGGGTCTTGATGCAATAGGGCCATTACCAAAGTCATCCGGTGGTCACTTGTACATCTTGGCCGCAACTGACTACTTCTCAAAATGGGCGGAGGCTGTACCCCTTAGGGAAGTGAAGAAAGAAACGGTGGTCAATTTCATTCGAACTCATTTGATCTATCGGTATGGTGTCCCTCGGTATATCATAACTGATAATGGCAAACCATTCTACAATAGGTTGATGACAGAGCTATGCGAGAAGTTTGAATTTAAACAATACAACTCCTCCATGTACAATGCCCCGGCAAATGGACTAGCTGAAGCGTTTAACAAAACACTTGGCAGTTTGTTGAAAAAAGTGGTATCCAAGACAAAGCGAGATTGGCATGAAAGAATCGGAGAAGCATTATGGGCATATCGAACAACATTTCGAACGCCTACTCAAGCAACGCCCTATTCTCTTGTCTACGGAGTTGAAGCCGTCCTTCCGTTAGAACGCCAAATCCCATCATTACGGATTGCCATTCAAGAAGGATTGACTGGAGAAGAAAATGCCAAGCTCAGGTTGCAAGAATTAGAGGCACTTGATGAAAAAAGGCTCGAGGCCCAACAACGCCTTGAATGCTACCAAGCTCGTCTTTCAAGTGCATTCAATAAAAGAGTCAAGCCATGATCATTCCAAGTTGGTGACTTAGTCCTCGCCGTTCGAAGACCTATCATCACAACTCATCGTACAGGCAATAAGTTCACTTCAAAATGGGATGGACCTTATGTTGTGCAAGAAGTCTACACCAATGGAGCTTACAAGTTGATTGATAATGATGGTGTAAGGATCGGCCCCATCAATGGGAAGTTCCTCAAACGCTTCTATGCTTGAAAATCAAGGATTGCTCCTCGGTAAGAGCTTAAACTACCCACTGTAGCGCTGCAAGAGTACATGATGTCTTCCCATTACCCTTCAAAGCGTACCAATAAAGAGAAATTAATCTCACTTCATGACAACAATTGCGAGTGTGGCGTAGCGGTTGGACGCCCGTGTCACCCTTGAGGCCATCTCGGGTTCGATCAGTGGTGATACCCACTATTACACACTGCGCCCCCTTTTTTGCAAAAAACACATAAGAAAAACAAAAAAAAAATCAAAAAAAAAAAAGAGAAAAAAAAAAAATCATTTGAACTACGTGATGACTTGATCCCTCTCAAGGGTACGTAGGCAACTTAGTATCCTTTGCTGAGTTCAGTCACGCACTAAAAAAAAATGAATGAAGGAACAGAAAATAAAGTCTTCTTTATTGATTGATGAAAGGAAAATAGTACAAGAGGAAAGCATGTTGACATATATGAAGGGAATTAAAACGAAAGAAATTATGACATCCATTTCAAATCTTTCAAGCTAGAACGATTATCTTCCAGAAGGACTCGTATCTTCTCTAAAGCCTCTATATCCTGGTCTTCAAGAACGGGGGCAGACTTGACTTCTTCAAGTTGTTCTTCTAAGTCTTGCACAATATTGTCTTGTTCAACTTGATGAGTCTCAATTTGAGAAAGCGATTGCTCTAGTTGGACGAGCTCGGTTTTCAGGTCGACCATCCTCAATTTAACAGCATCAAGTTTGGTCTTCAAAGATGCTTTCTTCTGCGATGCTTCAGAAAGGAGGAATTCAACTTCAGTCTGGCGTTGAGATAAGATAGTAGGACTTGGTCGTTTGTTCAGAGATTCCTTCATCTTCAAATAGTCTGCGATACCCTCACAATATTTGTCAACATTCTCACGCAAGTGTTGAGGGTCCACTCCAAAACTTTCAACCCCACTATAAATTTCATGTACTTCAGCTTGTGGGAGGATGGTGTCTACAGAAAGATTCGAAAGCTATTTAGAAGAACATCTCCTAGCATAGAAGCCCCTTTCCTACGCACGGAAGAAATATGCGCCTTGGCTTGAAACACAGAGACTTCCGGAGGTTTAGTCGGTTGCAGGGATGGGAGAGGTGCCCTTTCTGTCTCAATCGGAAATTTGGACGACGTACCAACATCAGCAAACTTACACCTCCTGAGATCTGAACTCTTCGCAGATGGCTTTGAAATAGAAGACTCACTGTTTGCAAAAAGATGCGCATGATTAATAGAATTCTCTGGATCAACACCCTCCATTGGACTCTTCGAATGTCTCCAATTGGAGCCTAGGTCATTACACACCTCCTCTTCAGAAATTTTAATGGCATCCCTAACTGGTACAACAAATGGACTTTTGGTGCCTTGACTGCAAGTGACTTCGTTATGTTGAGATGAGTCCTTTGAATGATTACCATCTTCAAGACGACGTCGTGCAAACTTTGACAAAGGCTGTGGAATGTATGGGTCTTGTAGTTCCCTCTTTCCCCTCTGAGGTTTGTTAGATGTTACTAACTTAACAGGGAAGGAGGCAATGTCAGCAAGAAGATCTGTTCCTTTGGTAAAATCATTTCCGCAAACCCTTTCCCACCATTGTTTGTAGCTATGTCTGACTCGACTTCCAAAGTCGGTGGCAAAAGCTGAAATGAGTACCTTAGAATCTGTGTTGCATCGAGTGAAGGATTGGTAGAATTGGCATAGGTCTTTTAAAGAACCTGTATGAATTTCTTCCTTCAAATCACCTGGAATGTCTTGATGAAATCCAAAACGCCGACTGAATCTGTGAGGACTATATGGCTCTACAATGTGTTGATCTTCACATCGAAGTGACAAGTACCCCGAGCGAAGGCTCATAAAGTAGTCAAACTTCTGAATGGATAAACGATCATTATCAATAAAAGTCTGGTCGTAGTTTTTCTTGAAAGCAGTTCGGTGCCAAAGAAAGTTGGTGGCGTTTCGTATGTGCTTGCGTGCAGAGAATTCATTGAACGGAGAGGCATAGCCCACACCAGAATATTTAGTCATCAAAGCATCAGATGGTTTATCATGGGTAAGGCGATTGCTTCGGAAGAAATGACCTACCCAGGCATAAACGTAGTGGATGGCAAAACTAGCTCCAGACTTGCTCGGGGTAGGAGAGGAAGAAATAGTGTTAAGTCCACGATAAATGCTAGCCAATACTGGGGAAGCAAGGCCGAATGAACGACCATTAGCTATGGAACTAGCAATCTTGAAAGTGCCTGGACGGATACTGTTCTGATCCTTGAGAGGAAAGACAAATATGCACAGCCAACAGGAAAGAAGCGCCGATAAGTAGGTCTCCTCCTTTAAATCACCTTCAACTTGAAGATCCACAAAGACCCCGTGTTCCTTATCAAGCCATGGTCCATGCTCCTTTATCTCACCTAAGGGATTCTGACTACACTTGGGAATGGTTGTCCGTCTCGCTGGTTTTCTAGGAGCTGGGTACTTGCTATTTCCTCTATACCAAAAAGTAATCCAGTCGCGAACACTTACTTTCCCTTGTCTCTTCAACCGGTTTTGAAGATGATGATACGCTAGGAATAGGTAGCGACAGCTGTACGGCAGATAAGGTCGTCCCTGATCATTGATACCATCCAGCTCTTGCGCATTGGGTACTACTTCGTCATAAAATGCACCGGTGCAAGGAAGTCCACCGAGAACGAAGAGATCCCATGGGGTGATGGAAATTTCCCCAACTGAGGTATGGAGGGTATTGGTTGACGAACTCCAACACTCACAAAATGCTTTCATAAGATTCTCATCATAATCATATGTGAACAAAGAAGCAAAGACAGCACTGTAGAGGTGGGTTACATCATGGAGATGTTTACACCGACTGAGCACATCTTCTAGCCAATCCTAATAAAGGGAGAAGTAGGAGAACCCTCCATTCACGCTAAAGGAAAAATCCCAATCCGCACGTTTTGCAATTATCTCTCGCCCTAAAGTGTTATACGGCTTTGATCTAGCAACATTCTTGTGGTGTGAAGTAAGAAGGATAGTTGTTTCCAAGTTAGAGCCGCCATCAGAAGGAACGATCTGTGACCATTTCGGCAAATGGAGAGGATAAGAGTTACGACCCCATTTTTCTGAAAATCTTCCAATTATGGGTGGACGAACAATCAAAGTCGTAGCCTTCGCATCCTTGCCATCTTTCTTCCTATAAATAAACAAAGCTGATTCTTCACCAATCTTCGAATCTTTAAAAAAGAGCGTCATGATAGCTGTGTAAAAAAAAAAAAAAAAAAAATATTATTATTATTATTATTATCAAATAATAGAAAATGAATAAATAAATAAATTAAAAAAAAATAAAAAAACAAAAAAAGAGAAAAAAGAAGAGGGTGTGCATGGTCACCATGCAGAGTATTATGTATTCTGTTTTTAGAGGTTATGTCTGCACAAGTTAGTGCATGCCTGAGTGGCTTTATATAGGGATCCACAGAAGCTTCTTGCTTCATGGTGTCACCAACTCCTTGAGAACAGCAGAGACACTCAGAACCACTCCCTGCCTGGATTGTCAAGCATTGTCAGAACGCCACCGCCAATGAAGACCAAGGTGGCAACAAATCCAGCAAGGGCTGCGAATTCCATTCTGAATTTCTAAAGTTTCTGACAAGATTTCACGAAGAAATCAACCCACAGAAATTTTCTAAGGACTTTGGTGTACAAAACCCGGGAAAAAAACTTCAGCAATAGAGCCAACCGCCACCAACTCCTTGAGAACAGCAGAGACACTCAGAACCACTCCCTGCCTGGATTGTCAAGCGTTGTCAGAACGGCGAACGCCAATGTAGACCAAGGTGGCAACAAATCCAACAATGGCTGCGGATTCCTTTCTAGATTTCTAAAGTTTCTGACAAGACTTCACAAAGAAATCAACCCACAGAAAGCTTCTAAAGACTTTGGTGTACAAAACCCAGAAAATTCTTCAGCAACGACGCCACCACGCACCGCCACGCATGGCCACAAACTCGCGAAGACCCACGGTTTAATCCTTCAAATCTGTGCAAATCGAGACACCAATTCAGAAAACAGAAACCACCACTAGATCCATCGGCTCACGATCTACAAAACCCAAAAAAATTCAAGCCCAGAAACGGCCGCATCCGCCTCCATGCGCCACCACAGTTCGCGACGACTCGCGGCCTAATCCTTCAAATCTGTGAAAATCTACCCGTCATTTTAAAAAACTAATTGCACCATGGTCTTGTACGGCCTTAGATCAACAAAACCCAAAAATTTAAGGCCCAAAAGCCCAAGCACGCGCCGCCATGCGCCGCCCAAAGATTCGGCGGCGCGGCCTTCAGTCTCACGCGCCGATTAGGACCGCCAGAGATCGCACGTGCCGCACGTGACCTATGACGTCATGGATGACGTCATCCTTCGCACGTGCCACACGTTCCAGCACTGTGACGTCATCCGCTGCTGACCCGTTTGCCCAGATCCGACCCGGACCGACCCAGACCGATCCGAAAATCTGACCCGGTCCGAACCGCCTTAAAAAAAAAAGGAAAAAAAAAAAAAGAGAAAAAGAAAAAGAAAAAGAGAGAGAAAATGCTTGGACCAAGCAGACTTTTGACCTTGACCAGAAAATCAAAATTTTCAAAACGGACTTGTCCCACTCGATTTTTCGAGTACATTCCGATTTTGGGACCCGTTTCTTCATTCGAAGTTCAGAAATTGTGCAAACGTCCAATTTCCAAAAAAAATTGACTTTTGTGCAAATGTTGACCAGAAAGTCAAAATTTTCAAAACGGACCTGTCCCACTCAATTTTTCGAGTACATTCCGATTTTGGGACCCTTTTCTTCATTCAAAGCTCAGAAATTGTGCGAACATCCAATTTCCAAAAAAGTTGACTTTTGTGCAAATGTTGACCAAATGTCAAAATTTTTGAGATGGACCTATCTTGCTCAATTTTTCGAGTACATTCCGATTTTGGAGTCCGTTCCGTCATTGGAGACTTGAAAATTGCAAAAAATGACTCAATTTCAAGTGTTCAAAACTTAGGTCCTCAAGAACAAAATTTGAGATTCATCTATTTAATTGGGATCCCCGCAGGGTTATTCTCCAGATTCCATCAAGGCTTGCCCTTCAAAGTACAAATGAACTCTCACAAGTGCGTCTTAAAATTACACTAGGGCATTAGTTCAATCTGTTATTCCCGTTCGGTGCCTAACCATTTCCACCTACCATTCCCACCTACCGTTCCCACCTACCATTCTCACCAAAAATTCTCAACTACCATTCTCAACTACCTACCTACCATTCTTCATCTCTCTACTATAAATAGGAGGGCCGGGTTCAGCAAAAATTCATCAAAAAAAAAAAATACTGAATCATGAAATGAAGATTTGCCTCTTTCCGACTTTCAAATCCTCCTTTTCACAACCATTTCTCACTATGACCTCATCATTCTCAACACCTAGCAACCGATTTTGCTTCATGATCGGTTTGAGATCAACCCTCCCATGGTTCGGTCGAAACCCTATTTACAACATCATTACAGTTTTGAGATCCAAACAAACTTTGTTTCTCCACTTAACGACCACCTTTGTCCATAAAATTACTCGTAACAAGGTCTGTATCGGCCTCCCATGCTTCCGTGGATTTGGTTGGCCAGGAAATCCAAGTCCAGCGGACACACCTGTTCCTAACCTCAGGGCTCCTGTAGTCTCTTTCCAATTGCTTGGTCTTCCAGCAGAAGCAGTGGTTCGGAACAAACAGCAACTTGGCTGGTTTCTAAGACCAGAATCACAAGTTAGCTCCATCTTTCATTTTTCTGTGCTTTTCCAACAAGTGGCAGTAGGTGAAGATGGTAAAAAAGTGTTGGGGTATCCTACAAATTGTTTTCCATCAACACTTAAAACAACTTCCAAGGCGCTAGCTCATCAGAATTCAGCCTTTGGTGTCGGTGAATGGTCACCAAAGCCTTGTTCCATGTCCCCACTACTATGGAACCCAAAGGTCATCGTTGCTGGTACCTCAAAACTCATTTTCTGAAATTACTCCAACTTAAAATCAGCTTGAAGAATTTCAGAAGGTACTCTTCTGAAATTACTTCAACATAACGTCCGTCGGCATAGTCCCATTACACAGGCACATTCAATAACTTGCCGTCGGATCTCATTCAGCATGCAGTCAGTCACATATCCAAAGTTGTACTTCCCATAAACATCTACACCAGAAGGGTCCCAGCATACAGGGCCAGCACCATGGTGGTGTATGCTTGGCCCATTTGCTTTGCTTCATCTCCGTCTTCTTCGTGATCTTCCGAAATAACTTCTCCAGAAGTTCTTAAGAACACGAGGCTAGCTCTATGACCCTGCATGCTGTATCCAGCCACCATTCTCTCATCTTCCCCATCTTCAACATCTTGTGATCGCCGCCAACGATCCAAAATACTCTTTTGAAAGTACTTCAACTTAATCTCATCATTCTGAAAGCTCCACCACCTTCAACAGCTCCACCACCTTCAACAGCTCCACTACCTTCAACTACTTCACTTAAAGAGTCAAGTACCAAAAATCCATTTTTTCGAAACTCATTCCCACACCACACTCCAAGACCGTGTGTGTGAACGAGTCTCGAGGGGGCATTTGTAGAGAGGGAAAATTCCCGACCTATCACAAGCTGACACGTCACATTACCAAGTCCACAAAATACAGCCAATTACAGAATACCATGTATTGCTGCTAGGTTTTGCTATCACTATTCAGAAGCCAACAGAAATTTACCAAGTGTCATGCAAGAGCCAATCACGCATCAGCGCACGTGTAAGCGATGACTCAAGCAGCCTCGCACGTGTAAGCGATGACTCAAGCAGCCTCGCGCGTGTAAGCGATGACTCAAGCAGCCTCGCACGTGTTAGCGATGACTCAAGCAGCCTCGCACGTGTAAGCGATGACTAGAGAAAACCTCGCACGTGTAAGCGATGACTTAAGTGGACCAATCAAGCTGTGACATGTGTCACCAATCAAGCTCCGCCACATGTCGCTCACCCACCCCAAAACTCCTATAAATAGAAGCCTTCCTGAGACATTTAGGGGGGCCAGAATTCAGAAGTGAAAAAACTCTGCGAAGATCAAGCCTCAAAGCCTTCAAGAACTTCAAGAACTTCAACCCCAAAATCGAAGAACATTCGAAGCAGAATCATCCAGATCATCTGCCTAGATCCTAAAGTTCACGGGAATCAAGCCAAAAGTGTCCGAAAACATCAACAACTCACAAATCATTGAAGCTCAACGGATTCAAGCCTCTAAAGCTCCGAAGAACTTCCACCACAAACCTTCAAAGACGAAGAACGCACGAAGAACACGAAGAACGCGAAGAACAAAGAATTTCTAAACAAGCTCACAGCCAGAGATTCATTGTAATTCCGTTTTAGTAGTCTTCGATCCATCCCTCAACCAAATTGAAGGATATTTTGTGTTCAAGTCAAAACCACATTACCACAAATCCAATCAACAAATCTTTTAAGGAGATCGAATCAGAGGATAACTCTTTTGTAATCACAGAGAATTGTACCACACAATCATCAATACAAATTCGCATTTGTGAAACTATTTTACTTGTTTGATTTATTTCAAGCTAGAAATTTAGTCGCTTACACTTATAATTCCCTTTCTGATAAATACGAAGTAAAAATAAGAAGGATTCAAAAAAGGGGTTATAGATTCTTGTTTCAACTCTCAAGTATGCCCTAAAAGTAATACTCAAAAGTTCAAAATTTTTATGACTACAATTTGTAAGAAATTGCATTTAATTATAAGATTTGGAACTTGGACTAAATGACTTATTAGATAGTTAAGCAACAAGAAATATAGACTGTGTTTGGAGAATATTTCAATAAGTAAGAAATTGGTTTGAATTTAATTACTTTACGGGTCATGTAATTAAAAAAAATAAAAAAGCTAAGTAATCCTACCATAGAGACCAAACCACCAAGATAGTAATAGGCCAGTCGATTAAATTAATGATTGCAAAGATTCATAGTTCATACCAACTCGATAAAATTTTCCTCACCCAAATGTTTTTGTTTTTTTTTCATTTTTTATAGGCACGAGATTGTGGGTGAGGTGACAAAGGTTGGGCATAATGTTACAAAATTCAAAATTGGAGATAAAGCTGGAGTGGGCAATATGGTGGGCTCATCTGGCTCATGTGAAAACTGCAAACAGGACTTGGAAGTTTATTGCCCCGAAATTATTTGGATCTTAAAAACCTTCGGTGGATATTCTGAAAACATAGTCATAGATGAGCATTTTGCAGTGTTAATTCCAAATAGTTTGCCTTTACATGGTGCTGCTCCACTTTTGTGTGCTGGGATTACTGTGTATAGTCCCATGATGTACTATGGACTCTGTAAGCCTCGTCAACATTTGGGTGTGGTTGGGCTTGGTGGATTGGGTCGTGTGGCTGTGAAGTTTGCCAAAGCTCTAGGAATGAAGGTCACAGTAATAAGCACCTCTCCAAGCAAGAAAAATGAAGCAGTGGAACGGCTTGGGGTGGATTCATTTTTGGTTAGTCATGACCAAGAGCAATTGTAGGTAACTAAGAGCTAATTTCTCTTATTTTGAACTAATACAAGATATCTCACTCAAAGATATGCTATTGATATCCAAATCAGCATACAACACACATCAAAAAAATGAACTTCAAGCAAAGCATAGGGCATGGTTGTATTTCACTTTGTGTTTTTGGAATGATTATCAACTTCTTCAGATAACTGCATCAGGCTCTCTTGCAATATGTAAGCCCCATAAGTGTATGAGATCCACTTGTTATGAGAGGCTCATTTCATGAATCAGAAACATGAGATAGCGTAACGCATTTTTGGACCATAATGATTGGACCAATTGCAATTGTATAAATGTGGTGTTCAAATTTTCATTTTATTTTGATATAAATATGAGATAATTTCACTTTATTAGAAAATCAAGATACTATGAATTTCTTTTTTGTGTAAGCGAGATTCGACCCTATATCTTTTTTTTTAGGTTGCCATGGGCACAATGGACGGAATCATCAACATAGTTTCAGGCCCTTACACTCTACTTCCATTGATTAATTTGTTGAAGACCAATGGAAAATTGATTGCAGTTGGTGCTTCAACGGAGGCTCCTGAAATACCATATATTCCTTTAATGATGGGTAAGGGTCTATTTCAAATGAAGATGATCATTTTTTTTTCCGAGTTATAGTGGTTCCTTGTTTTTCTAATTGTACATGGTTAAACAGGAAGGAAGCTTATTGGTGGTAGTACTACAAGGGGAATGAAAGAGACTCAGGAGATGGTTGATTTTGCAGCAAAGCACAATATTATAGTAGATATTGAAGTTATTCCTATGAATTATATGAACACTGCCATGGAAAGGCTTGCCAAGGGTGACACTAAATATCGCTTTGTCATTGATGTTGCAAACACCTTATATTCTTCATTTTGAGTCTCAGGTGCCACTTCTTAAATTAGTTATGCTTCTTATGTAGTATAAATTATAGTTACACATTTATGTGGTCCTTACCTATGTACTAGATCTGGCTTGTTGGATTTTGTTACCCAATTTGTACTTCTCTTAAGTATTCTTTGTTGTTTGACTATAACATTTGTGAGTTTACATTTAACTTCTTGATAATAAGGATTTATCTGCCTTTTTTTTTTTTCTTTCTTTAATAAGGATATATTTGTTTTATGTTAAAATGTCAAATTTAGTTTCATTGCCAACTTACCATCATTTTTTTAAAGCCGCATTTCTTCTAATTACAAATATAATAAGGAAAAAAAAAGACTATGCTATTGTTAACACGCTCAAAGAGATTTTTTTTTTTTTTTTTTTTTGGAAATAGCTCAAACTTTATTCAGAATGAAAAGTGATGGTTACATTATGGTGAAGAGTTTGTTCTTAAAAAAAATAATGATTCTCTTCAATCCTAACAGAAAAATCAATAATGCCTTAAGCATAATTAGCTAACCAATGAGCAAAATGATTGTCTTGTCTACTTACATGAAAAAAATGAACTCTACTAAAATCATGCAGAGGACAATATCCCATAAATAATTGGATCACTTAAGGCCTTGGAGATAATGAGAGAGTCACCTTCAATAATAAAATCATGAATACTCATATCTTTAGCGAATTGAAAGCGGGCTTCAAAAGCTTTTGCTTTCGTCTCAAGAGCCCCAATCGTTGTCTTAAACTTTTTGCTAAGTGCAACAATTACTCTAAACTGCCACAAGCAATAGAATAGCACACAACACATAAGGCTTTCATTGAACAAGTGTGCAAATTATCAGTTTAACCCAATGGGCTTTCAATTTTGTGCTTTTTTTTTCTAAGCTTCAACATACCTTGGTCCAACCTGTAGGCGGGCCTAAGAATCAGTGAGAATGAGATAACTGTTGTCTAAATTAAAATCACAAACATTGTTGGAGTTGAAAATTAAAAAATTCTGATATGGTGTGGTATTGATATAATGTTTAATATAAAATCAATTACAATTTTACATTAACCCTATGCTATAAGATACACTGAGATAACTGAGAGTTGGACTCAATCTCAAGTCTGTTTAAGATCTGCTTATTTTGCTGAAACTGAAAACTTTTTGCTGAAACTGAAAGTATTATAAATAAAGGTAAAAGTTAGTTGAAAAAGTATAAGGGGACCCATGAATAGTATCAAAAAGTGTAGTGGAGCCCATAAATAGTAGAAAAAATAAGTTAAATAGTAAAATAAGTTGACTTTTTAATTTTTGCTAAACACACACTTCATCTGAAATGTTGAATAGAAACTCTATCAGGAACTAATGAGCTGGGCTAGGACTGGTTGGCTTAGCTCTCTTTTTTAATTTCACGTGACATACCCATGTGGTTACTAGTACCTAATTTTTCAAATTAGCCATCTGTCCTATAATTAATTAGGTTTTACGCTAATAATATTAATTACTATTAATGAAAGAGGGATTAATTATAAACAATATAACTTGGATCCGAAGTCAGCTTACCCTTTTTTTTCTCATGTCTGAGGGTTAATATTATTATTACCACATACTCAAACTCATAGCACCACATGCCAATACTAAACAATTTGAACAAATCTATGAAAAACAATTTGAACTAGAAGCCATAAAACAATTGTGTTCAACAGGGTCTCCAAATCATTTTTTTATAAAGGAACTCACACTTGTTTCTTACGAGAAGATTAAAGAAAAAATAAAAAAGATTTATTGGCCTAGTGAGAATATCATAATTAATTACTAATTAAACTTGACCTGGTGAATAAGCCCGTACTTATAGTCTTATAGACTTTTTTTTTTTTTTTTTGATAAGTTATAGTCTTATAGACTTATACGGTAACATGCAATTCAGCAAATTTTAATTTAACCCTTAAAACTCCTTGCGTGTGCATTTGAGATTGCTTAAAAAATCAGTTTTTTTTTGCTATTATTTATAAGTCTCATTGCACTTTTTGTATTATTTACTGCCGCACTATACTATTTCAGTTACCGTTTAACTTGGGAAGACTTAGGTACAGACGTATAGTACTTAGGTATTGTTCCTTAGGTTCCTCTTTTAAGATTCTACCATGTAGATTTTTTCTCATGTGATGAAACTTTATTTTTTAGTTAAGTATCCACATGATAGAATCTTAAGAGATGAACTTAAAGAACTGCACTTAATGTATTGTACCTAAATTTTGTCCTTTTAACTTTATTTACAATACTTTCAATAATAAATTTTCATTTTCAGTTAAATGAAGTGTTCTCAAACAAATACTAAAATAAGGACATAAATATTTTCGTAGCTTTTTTTTTTTTCATAACTTGTTATTATCATCAAGAATCGTACTAAAACTGGGTAGAATTAGAATGTCAATGTTAACAAAAATCTATTGATTAATGCTATAGATACAAACTATTTTATAAATGTTTTACAAATTATTGATATAGTAAATTGTTATTGATTCTCATCAAGACTTACTAGTAATATAATTTTTTACTTATCAATAACCATTCATCACATCATAAATTTGTAAAATAGTTTGTGACTTTAGCATTTTCCAAATCGAAATTAAAATAGCCAAAACAACTCATTGAAAATGATTTAAATGTTGTTATGTAAACACTAAAATGATGTTAAGAAACTAGCATAAGGCACTAGAAAACAACACCCTTGTTTGGTCTATTTTACTCATTTATGGATTCTGAATTTATATGTTTAGAATGGGAAAGTTCAAGATCTAACTTCTGAAAGAAAGTAAATTTGGGAAAGGGGTCAACATCATTGGACCAAGGGGAAAAAGAAAAGATTCCTTAGCCACAAGGCACGTAATATAATACTAATATAGATATATATATATATATGTAGGGGCGAATTTTGGGGCCCAGGCCCAGTGAGCAGGAGATTCTGACCCAAAAGATCCTCAACAATGAATTTGTAGAGGGTGGGTCGAAGAACTAGGTCAAGACAGAGTGCACATAATTGTTAGTAAGCCATGCAACCATTTAAACGTGGGAACGTTTTATTAAACCTCCTGGGATAACGGTTCATGGAACAACGACTGAGGCTTTTCTTACAGAACTTCTCTCCTTTTCTCTCTCTTTTCCTTACTTTTTGCTCTCTCGCTTCCGATCCCCTGGTCATGGGGGTTTTCTTCTCTTATACAGCATTCCTCGAATGATAATGGCCCTCCACTTGTTGATCACCCGGGCCTCTACTTGAGTGTCTGTCTCATAGGACATCATCCTCCTTTTCTGTGAGTTGCACTGGCCAAGATAATACTGTTCTCCTGTCCTCTCCACATTAATGCGGCTGGAAAAGTAACTTCCTTGCATTTAATGCGGCAGTTGTGGTTGCCCCCCTGTGCGTTCAGCATTTTTCTTCGACTTAGGACGATTTTCCACTACGTGAAGGGTGTGTGTTGGACTCCCTTTTGATGCGTCCGAGGAGACATTCCTCCTTGGACGCCTCTTAAACAGGCCCGGCCCGGCCCAACAGGGTTGGGCTGGAAGTCCTCTGGCCCTGTCCTCACTTCCTGTTATGGTTGGGCCCCGCATGGGTGCCAAGGCCCACTGTTTGACTGATGAACTTTACCCCCACAATAGCCCCTCAAAATTCCGACTCTTTCTTCTTGATCCGAGGAGGAAAGGCGGGATTTTGATACCCATTGGATAGTTCGCTGGGGATCCCTGCTTTGCACGTGCGGAGGCGTGCCCTTACGTGCCTCATTAATGCTGCAGGCATTTATTGACCCTGGGGGAAGTAACTGCAGCTTTTGGAGTTTTACGTTCTTTCAATCTAACGTTTGGAGACCGGATCAACGGTGGACAACATTTCATTTGCTCTAGGCGGGAGTGTGTCTGTCCAACTCCCTCCGAGTATATAAGGTTTTTGAAGGCGTTCTTTCCTCGCTTTTTGACGAACACTCCATCATTCAGAGCACCTTAGAGCCTTCTCCTTCAGCGCGTTCTTACCTTCGCCGCCGTTCTCTTGAAGATTCCGTCGAGCTTCTTACCCGTAAGTGCACGCTTCTTCTTCGTTACTCTTCATTAGACAAACTGCCTTCACGTTGTCTAGGATTAGAGGGGATGGGTAGGCTTGAAAAAATGGTAAACTCTCCGGCCGGTATGGCGGGCTTCAGGGCGAAGTATCGTATTCCACCGGAGGTAGGTTCAGAGTATTGCCACCAGGAGGAGATTTTGTTCAAGAGAAGAACGGGGGAAGTCGCAATTCCAATGGGGAGAATAACTAGGGACTACCTACGTGGTCATAGGTTGGCCCCACACCAGTGCACCGCAAACCTGTTCCGGATCCTGGGGTGCGCCGACGCCTTAAACGACCAGATGAACCTCGGCCTTTCATGGCACGACGTGGTTCATCTTTATGAATGCCATAAGCTCGGCGACTCATATTACCTAAAGTCCAGGACTGACGAAGTGAGGTTGATATCCTGTCTTTCCAAGTCCAGCAAAGGCTTGAAGGACGACCATCTGATCATCTCCGGACCATGGCATGACAGCCTTCACTGTCCAACTAGGGTAGGAGAGCCAGGTGGGGTGCCATAGAATTAGATTCCGTGGGGAGGACCTTAGTTTCGAGCTCTCCACCTTTTTTTTCTTTCTTACTTTCTTTTCCTTTTTAAACTTGTTGGTTTAGTTGCATGCCTCCTCGGACTAACACAAACCCTTTAACGGCCTTTGCAGATAAAGAACGAACATCCCCTCGGCTGAGTTTGGTCAACATCCCAGCTCTAAATTTCCTCCTGAGATCTGAGATTTTCGTGAGCGAGGACGGACAACTACGGTTGGCTCCTTTGATTTTGGACTACGTTCCTCTCACTCGATCCTTGGTGGATCCCGACCAAGCTATAAGGGCTGGAAGTCCAAGATTGGCACGTATTGACGTATCCATACCGGGGTTCCTTGCTTCAACAGACTTACCCCCTATTCAGCTGCCTCCCCAACGTGCCTTTCTCCCAGTGGTTATCCCGGAAGAGGAGGCTGGTTCTTCGCATTCATCCTTGGAAGAACAAATAGACCAGTTCCATTTTCCCGAGGAAGGAGAGGTGTCGGCCAGGATAGTAGAACTCTTGGACTCCGATGCCGATCTAGACCGTGTTTCAGCGGCTCCTGATACTGGTCTAGTCATCGCACAAGTTGACACCAGCGAAGAAATTGAAGAAGAAGGAATGGACTTGAAGCCGAGGACAGGCCTCTGGGGCCTTCTATCCAACAGGAGCAAGGGGCAGTCCTCTAAGGATGTCTCGAAGGAACAAGCTGCCAATAAGGCTCCCGCTCCTCCTCTCCCTCCCTCCTCGTCGAATGCGGCGCTGCAGCCTACGCCTAACTTAAGGCGAAAAAGGCAGGTAGAAGAAACGGAGGAGGGAGAGATTGGCCGTGAGAAGGCCAGGCCTTAGAAGAAGGGTAAGGAAACGAAAGAGCCCCGAGATAAGAGGACTAGGTCCACTGATACCCGAGACGAGGCAGCCACTCGTAGGGAACAACGAACGTGGTTGCCTCGGATCGAATTGGATGGCGCCCCGATCCCTTGGGATGCGACCCTATGGGAATCCCAACGAGAGTAGGCATCATACTTGGTCGAGGCCCTGCAGCAACCTCTTCTCTTGCCTCGTGATATGGAGGGGCTCAGAAAGACTCTTCAGCCGGAACTTTTCATGTCCTTGAAGAGGGACATGGCCATGGTAAGTGGAATCTTCTATCTCGTCCCTATATTGCGCACCCTATTATCGTCATGTTTTAATAGGGTTTTTATTTACTTCCGAGCGCAAGTTACTTAACAGATTTTTGTTGCGGAGGAATGGGCCAAGAAGGCTCGCGAGGACTTGCATAGGGAGGCTCAGTCCCGCTATGCCGCCGAGAAGGCTGCTGGTGATCTCAAACAGGATTTTGAGCGTTAGGATAAAGAAATAAAGGAAGTGAAGAAGGCTCATGCGAGCGCGGAAGCCGGCCTTAAGAATGCCGAAAAACAAGCTGATGAACTGCGTATAATGCTCCGCCAGTCTGAGGAGAAACTTACGACGGAGCAGCAGGCAGTCTCCACGCTCAAGGCTGAGCTTGCAAGGACTAAGGAGGAGGCCCGCTTGGCCAGGGAAGCTGCTGAGAAGGCTATGGCAGCCTCCTATGAGCGTGGAGTTCATGAAACTGAGGCTAGGCTGGCCGAGGAGGTAGCCATTGTCTGCAAGGAGTACATCACCACGTCTTGGGGTGTAGCCCTGGATCGGGCAGCTGTCCCAGCGGATTCTGATCTTAGGAAGGCTGAGAACATCTTCTTCCCAGAGGATGTACGCGAAATTCCTGACTAGAATGTCTCCAAAGAGCCTCTTCCAACAGACTTCTTTATTCTCGAAGCTGGGGGTGATGGGCAAGCCGCGCAGGACAAGCCACCTAAGGACAGCCTTTCCATTAACGAGATCGTCGCACAGGCCAAGGAGGTTGCCCCGGGGACCCAAGCAGCTGGTGGTCAGCCCACTCCTGCTCAGGGCTCTTAGGAGAATGGTGTAAGATCTGTTGGTCTTATTTTTTGTATTTTGTTTTGTTTTTCCCTGCCAGTGTTTGTAAACAGAACTACTTTTAGATTTTAATGACAAAGGTTATTTTCTTTCAAATATTATTGTCTACCTCCCTTCCCCTTTTTTTTATATCATGAATGGATCTCTATTTCTTCACTAACTGTTGATAACCGAGCGTAAGTGAATGAATACGTGAATAGAACGATAGTTAATAATTAGGCGCATCGGCTGCTAACCTTATTTTTTCAAGTCCCTGGTCTGAAGAGCCAGACAGGATTTGGGCCCTATTTAACACTTACGGAGAACTGCCTCGTGGTTAATTTCCCCCAAGTCTGTGGTCCGAGGAGCCAGGCAGGACTTGGGTTCTGTTTAACACTTAGTTGGATTTGCTTCGTGGTTAATTTCCCCCAAGTCTGTGGTCCGAGGAGCCAGGCAGGACTTGGGTTCTATCTAACACTTAGTTGGATTTGCTTCGTGGTTAATTTCCCCCAAGTCTGTGGTCCGAGGGGCCAGGCAGGACTTGGGTTCTATTTAACACTTAGTTGGATTTGCTTCGTGGTTAATTTCCTCCAAGTCTGTGGTCCGAGGGGCCAGGCAGGACTTGGGTTCTGTTTAACACTTAGTTGGATTTGCTTCGTGGTTAATTTCCTCCAAGTCTGTGGTCCGAGGAGCCAGGCAGGACTTGAGTTCTGTTTAACACTTGGCTAGAATAGCCTAATTGTTAATTTCCCCCAAGTCTGTGGTTCGAGGAGTCAGGCAGGACTTGGGTTCTGTTTAACACTTAGTTGGATTTGCTTCGTGGTTAATTTCCCCCAAGTTTGTGGTCCGAAGAGCCAGGCAGGACTTAGGTTCTGTTTAACACTTAGTTGGATTTGCTTCGTGGTTAATTTCCCCCAAGTCTGTGGTCCGAGGAGCCAGGCAGGACTTGGGTTCTGTTTAACACTTAGTTGGATTTGCTTCGTGGTTAATTTCCTCCAAGTCTGTGGTCCGAGGGGCCAGGTAGGACTTGGGTTCTGTTTAACACTTAGTTGGATTTTCTTCGTGGTTAATTTCCTCCAAGTCTGTGGTCCGAGGAGCCAGGCAGGACTTGAGTTTTGTTTAACACTTGGCTAGAATAGCTTAATTGTTAATTTCCCCAAAGTCTGTGGTTCGAGGAGCCAGGCAAGACTTGGGTTCTGTTTAACACTTAGTTGGATTTGCTTCGTGGTTAATTTCCCTCAAGTCTGTGGTCCGAGAAGCCAGGCAAGACTTGGGTTCTGTTTAACACTTAGTTGGATTTGCTTCGTGGTTAATTTCCCCCAAGTCTGTGGTCCGAGGATCCAAGCAGGACTTGGATTCTGTTTAACACTTAGTTCAAGTAACTACACAGCAATACGGCACCAAAGATTACATCTTTCATTAATAACAGTACCTTTTCAAGTTGTTTACATTCCGAGGGCGTGGAACTACACATTCATCCAAGTCTTCTAAAAAGTAGGCTTCTACGCCAGCTACGGAAGTGATACAGTACGGTCCCTCCCAGTTTGGTCCGAGCTTTCCCCATGCGGGGTTCCTCGCAGTGCCCAAGACTTTCCTCAGTACTAGATCTCCAGGCGCCAATGGCCTGGACTTCACCTTGGCATCGTAACCTTGCTTGAGCTTCTGCTGATAGTTAGCTAGGTGGACCATCGCGCCTTCCCTTCTTTCGTCGATGAGGTCCAAGCTCTTTTCTAGAAGTTTGTCATTGGTAGCGGGACAAAAGGTGGTGGTCCTCTGGGTTGGGAAGTTCACCTCCAGTGGAATGACAGCCTCGGCCCCATAGGTCATTGAAAAAGGGGTTTCCCCTGTGGACCTACGAGGCGTGGTGCGGTATGTCCATAAGACATGGGATAACTCTTCTACCCATCTTCCTTTTGCGTCATCTAGTCTCTTTTTCAGTCCGTTCATTATGGTCTTGTTGACGGCTTCTGCTTGGCCATTACTCTGGGGATAAGCTGGCGTGGAATACCGGTTGACAATTCCCAGCTCGCTACAGTACCTTCTGAAGGCTTTGCTATCAAATTGGAGCCCGTTGTCCGACACCAGGGTGTGCGGGGTGCCAAACCTGGTGACTATGTTCTTCTAGAGAAACTTCTTGACGTCGACGTCCCTAATGTTTGCCAGCGCCTTAGCCTCTACGCATTTGGTGAAGTAGTCGGTGCCGACGAGAAGAAATTTTCGATTCCCTGTTGCCTTAGGGAATGGACCAAGTATATCTAGGTCCCATTGTGCAAATGGCTAGGGACTGGACATTGGGTTTAGCTCTCCACCAGGCTGGTGTATGCTCGGAGCGAATCTCTGGCATTGGTCGCACTTCTTCACATAATCCAAGGCTTCCTTATGCATGCTCGGCCACCAATAACCCAGCGTTAAGGCTCTGTGGGACAAAGACCTAACCCTCGTGTGACTTCCGCAAATTCCTTCATGTAACTCCTCCAGGATGAGCTCTGCAGCCTCTGGGTGCACACATAGCAAATACGGCCCTGAAAACGAGCGTCTGTAAAGCTTGGAGTCCTCCGATAACCAGAATCGAGTAGCCTTTCTCCTGATTTTGCCAACCTCAACCTTATCGTCTGGCAATGTGTCATGCTTTAAGTACAGAACGATAGGGTCCATCCAGCTCGGTCCTGCCCTAATGTTATGTATTCCAATCCCATTGGCCTTTTCTGTTGATGGACGGAGGACCTCTTCTACCAGAACGACTCGAGGTAGGGGTTGGGCCGAGGAGGTGGCCAACGTCGCGAGAGAATCGGCATGAGTGTTCCCGCTTCTAGGTATGTGCGTCAAGCGGAATTGATGAAAATGGGCCTGCAGGTGCTTAACCCGTACTAGATAATCTTGCATTCTTTCGTCCTTTGCCTCCATGTCTCCATTTACCTACCCCACAATAAGTCTTCAATCCGAGAACATGTCTACGGATTTCCCCCCCATTTTCCGAATCATACCCATTCCCTCCAATAATGCCTCATATTCGGCTTCGTTATTCGTTGTTGTAAAACCGAGTCTCAATGACTTCTCTATTGTGATCCCTTTAGGTGAGACCAGGACAAGTCCCAATCCTGAGCCCCTTTGGTTCGACGCGCCATCAATGTATGCTTTCCACCAAGTGTTTTCATGCTGAGAGACTGCGCTGATCATCTTCTCATCAGCCCCTAGTGTTCCCGCCACGTTTTGTTCCTCTAGCGTGGGCTCTGCAAACTCGGTTATTAGGTCGGCAAGGACCTGGCCCTTTACAACAGTACGAGGCATGTACTTAATATCGAAAGCGCCCAGAATCGTTCCCCAGTTTGCAATTCTGCTTGTGTAATCGGCGCTGCGTAAGACAGATTTTATGGGGAGTTGTGTTAGCACCACCACAGTGTGCGCTTGGAAGTAGTGGGGAAGCTTTCGCGTTGCCTGCACGACGGCCAAAATAGCCTTTTCAAGGGGTAGATAGCGGGTTTCTGCCTCCTGCAGGGATTTGCTAACATAATAGAATGGTCGTTGTGTGCCGTTGTCCTCTCGGATTAGCACCAAGCTTACTGCATGCTGGGCCACTGCTATGTAGGCAAACAAAACCTCGTCGGCATTTGGACTGGACATAATTGGTGGTCGGGTGAGGTACTCATTTAATTGTTGGAAAGCCATAGTGCACTCCTCATTCCACTCAAATCCTTTCCACTTGTGTAACAGGAGAAAAAATGGCCTACATCTATCTGCTGAGCGCGAGATGAAACGGTTTAAAGCTGCAATCATACCAGTAAGCTTCTGGACTTCTTTAGGGTTCCGAGGAGGCTGCAAACCATGGATGGCTCTTATTTGGTCGGGGTTTGCCTCAATGCCTCTGTGAGTCACCATATAACCCAAGAATTTTCCAGATCCCACTCCAAATGAACATTTGGTTGCGTTTAGCTGTAGTTTATACTTTCTCAGTATTTGAAAAACGTTGCCGAGATCTTCAATATGGTTGGGGGCTAACTTACTTTTAACCACCATGTCGTCTATGTACACTTCAACGTTTTTACCCATCTGCTGTTCAAACATCCTGGTCATCATCCTTTGATAGGTTGACCCGGCATTTTTTAGGCCGAAGGGCATCACTTTATAGTGGTAATTCCCAACTGGGGTGACAAAAGCAGTCTTCTCCTGGTCTTCGGCAGCCAAGGGTATCTGGTGGTAGCCCTGAAAGGCGTCTAGAAAACTCATCCTTGGGTGTCCGACAGTTGAATCTACCAACCGGTCTATCCTGGGCATTGGGAAGGAATCCTTGGGACACGTCCTGTTCAGGTCCGTGAAGTCTACGCAAACCCGCCATTTCCCGCACTTCTTCTTCACCACTACCGTGTTAGCCAACCACTCGGGATAGAACACCTCCTTGATAGCCCCAGCTTTCTTCAATCTTGCAACCTCTTCTCTCACGGCGTCGGTATGTTCTTTCGACGGTCGTCGAGGAGCCTGCCTCTTAGGTGTTATGGCCGGGTTTACATTAAGGTGGTGGCAGATGAAATCTGGGTCGACCCCGGGGGCCTCATACGGGTCCCAAGCAAACACGTCTACATTTTGTCAGAGGAAAGCAGTCAGTGTTGACTTCTCCTCAGGTGGTAGTTCTGAACCAATTTGAAAAAACCTCTCAGGGTCTGCTCCGACGAGTACTTTCTCTAACTCCTCACACTTCACATCCACGCCCGATCCTCCATTACACGTAGTCGGCGCAGAGGTCTTTGACTGCTATAAGTCCCTCTCGGCTGAAGTGGAGGGCTCATTACTAAGACGTTGTGATATTGCCGACACCATGCATTGCCTAGCCATTTCTTGGCTCCCTATTATTTCCTTGATTTGATCTCCTGAGGGATACTTTACTTTTTGGTGCAAGGTTGACGGCACAGCCCTTAGTGCATGAATCCATGGCCGGGCAACAATAGCGGTGTAAGGTGAGTGTGCATCTACGACAATGAAGTTCACTTCTACCACGTCTGAATCTGTTTGCACAGGCAACTTGATCATGCCTTTCGGGGTAACAATTTTTCCTTCAAAGCTGACCAGAGGGTAATCGTAGGGCGACAGGTCTTCCTGCTTCAAGTTCAACCCCTTATACAAATCAGGATACATTACCTCCACGGCGCTGCCCTGATCAACTAATACCCTCTTCACGTCATAACCCTCAATTCTGAGTGTGACTACTAGGGCATCATCATGGGGTTGAATAGTCCCTTGTTTGTCTTCCTCCGTGAACCCGATTAATGGCGTGGCGCTCTTTCTAGCTCTCTTGGGTTCTCTGCCATTTAGCTCAGTTTGGAAACTGCTCACTGACATTACCCTGAAGGGGGTAGATCCTGTCCTTCCAGGTGCGGCGAGAATGACATTAATCGTGCCAATGGGTGGCCTCAACGTACTTTGTCTGGTTTCATTGTTCGATGATTCTTGCCATCCTTCAAAGCGATGCAGCAGATGCCTCAGCTTCCCTTCTCGGACGAGCCGGTCTAAATAGTTCTTCAGGTTCCTGCAATCGTCAGTAGTGTGACCGGGCTCCTAATGGTATGCGCAATACAGGTTCTGATTACGCTTCAAAGGGTCGTCAGCCATCTTGTTCGGCCACTGAAAGAAAGGCTCATATTTCACCTTCTCTAGGATTTTGTGAAGAGGTTCTCGGAACACAGCATGGACTGCTTGAGCCCCAGTAGATCCGGACTGCTCTACATAGTCCCTTCTCAGCCTGTTACTGTTGTTAAATCGTTCCGACCTGAAGTCCCTCCTCTCCTGAGGGACGACCTTCGCCTTACCCTTCCCCATCTGCTGGTCCTCCTCGACCCTTTTGTACTTGTCAATTCGGTCCATGAGTTGGCGCACGCTGGTGATTGGCTTTCCAGTGAGGGACTTTCTTAAGCCGTGTTCGGTCGGCAAGCCCCTTTTAAACGTATTGATGGCGACGTCATCATATTTCCCTTCGATCTCGTTATACATTTCCCAGTATCTATCCAAGTAGGCCTTCAGCGTCTCTCCTTCTCGCATGGACAAGGATAGGAGGGAATCGAGGGGCCGAAGGACTCTAGTGCTGGTGATGAAACGGGAACCGAAAGCCTGCGTCAGCTGTTTAAAGGAATCTATGGAATTCGGTTGGAGGGAATCGAACCATCTCATCGCCATGGGTCCCAAGCTAGATGGGAATATCCTACACATTAACACCTCATCCCTGGCATGGACGACCATCCTCTGATTAAATTGGCTCACATGCTCCACTGGGTCGGTCCGACCATTGTATATAGCGAACGTTGGTTGATAGAATCGCCGAGGGAGTGCTGCCCTCTCTATTCTATGGGTAAATGGCGACTGCGAGATGCGATCCAGGGCCTTACTCATGGCGTCATTGGCCAGGCCTTGGTAAGATGGGCTTTTGCGGCTGCGTTTACGAGGTCTCTCTTCCTCGTAGGAAAAGGTCTCGCTCGGAGGGGTTCTTGATCTTCGCCGGTATTCGTTATCCTCGTCACTGCTCGAGCCCGAGCCAGGTGAAAGACGTTTCTGCTGTGCTCGGCGCAGCCTTTTCTTCAAATCATCAATCTCTTTTCGTAAAGCCTTTCGATCGTTTTGCTCATGGGATGCATGATCCTTCCCCTTTGAACGACTTTTACTCGTGTGAGAGGTGTTCACGCTTCCCTCTCGTTGGTTATGTTGGTCGTTCCCTCGCTCGACATTTAAAAAATTGTCCTGCCGTTGAGAATCTGCACGTCCGGTTTGGCGCGGGCCTGATCCTTCCATTTCTTACTGTTCACTTGTCGAGACACAAATTCTTCCCACAGACGGCGCCAATTGTAGGGGCGGATTTTGGGGCCCAGGCCCAGTGAGCAGGCGATTCTGACCCAAAAGACCCTCAACAATGAATTTGTAGAGAGTGGGTCGAAGAACTAGGTCAAGACAGAGTGCACGTAATTGTTAGTTAGCCATGCAACCATTTAAACGTGGGAACGTTTTATTAAACCTCCTGGGATAACGGTTCATGGAACAACGACTGAGGCTTTTCTTACAGAACTTCTCTCCTTTTCTCTCTCTTTTCCTTACTTTTTGCTCTCCCGCTTCCGATCCCCTGGTCATGGGGGTTTTCTTCTCTTATATAGCATCCTTCGAATGATAATGGCCCTCCACTTGTTGATCATCCGGGCCTCTACTTGAGTGCCTGTCCCATAGGACATCATCCTCCTTTTCTGTGAGTTGCACTGGCCAAGATAATACTGTTCTCCTGTCCTCTCCACATTAATGCGGCTGGAAAAGTAGCTTCCTTACATTTAATGCGGCAGTTGTGGTTGCCCCCCTGTGCGTCCAGCATTTTTCTTCGACTTGGGACGATTTTCCACTACGTGAAGGGTGTGTGTTGGACTCCCTTTTGATGCGTCCGAGGAGACATTCCTCCTCGGACGCCTCTTAAACAGGCCCGACCCGGCCCAACAGGGTTGGGCTGGAAGTCCTCTGGCCCTGTCCTCACTTCCTGTTATGGTTGGGCCCCGCATGGGTGCCAAGGCCCACTGTTTGACTGATGAACTTTACCCCCATAATATATATTAATATATAGTACCTAGACATTAATTATTTGTCAAAAAATGTTTGGGGTATAAATAACTCAAACTTGTTTCTTTCTAGGGAATAAAATAAATAATGCTCAAGTGGAAAATAAATACGAAAGTTACTTTTAGCCTTTGCAACTAACAAAAGTTACTTCGGAAATTCAATAGTTGACCCATCAAGATTCAAGAAGTTCAACTGTTTATTGATAAATCCAAAATGATCCAAATAACTCATTACCAAGGAATGTTGACAAATTATGGAACTTTTCATTTCCCTAGAGGGAGAGAGAGATTGAAAGTAACAAGAATGAAATTGAAAGACAAAAAATGATTAGCTTTTGTGCTTTGATAGTTGAAAATAAGGATGATATGAGCCATTTGGCTTACATAGAGCACGAACAGGAATGGGAAAATTAATTTTGTTTTAGTCTTGGTGGTTGATAGTTAAGAATTCACTTTTCATGGATGAAGAATCAAAGTCAATGATTTTGACCTAAAATGAAGTTCTTGGAAATCTGTACTCTATAGGATGGTGGATGTCTTTTGCTACAAATATGTAAAATTGATTGAAAGAAATGGCCTAACAAATTTGATGGGATAGAAATGATTGAAACCCCAAAGGCTTGCAACATAAGATAATTGAGGAATCATGATAACCATCACTTAAATAATAGCAATATCCCTTTAAAAGTTAAAACCACAATAATCCCATCAAAACCACATCAACATGTTTGTTTCGTTTAAAATGGTGAACATCAATCCCTTATAAGGGAAACTAAAAAGAGAAAAAAAAATTGGAAAAGAAGAACTCCATGTTTTAGTGATGCAGCCATGATTTTCTATGTCAACTTATGAGGTTGCAACCCCACCCATGAGGTCCTTTAAGAATTTTTTAAGCATCATTGAGTGAAAACTTAAACATGAAAATAAGCCTATTGTGGGGCACTCTGGTCAATTAGTAGTCATATAAGCAACTCACAAATTATTCCAATAAGTATCTCATCCAACATATACATTGTATGGAACATAAAAGATAAGAATTTCAATCTCTCCATAATGATTGTTTATTATCATTAAAACAAGACTTCAGTAAGTTTTTAGCATAGGTGGTGGCTTGAACTCTAGATATTTTATTCAACGAGAAAAGTTTACCAGTTAAGCTAATTAAAACTCATTTGGGTTCACATTGCTTAAGAGAGTGTGTTGTGTATAGTATAACTTGCCTCACACTCCCTTAAAAGTTACCATGGTTTTTGAGTGGAGTTGTAGTGTGCCTTTGTGTTAGAATCATTTCCCTCTCCCTTGTGCGTGTGTGTGTTTGTTTCTCCAAAAAATAAAAAATAAATAAAATCCATTAGGATTCATATATTGTGTGATAAACATGTTATGTATAGCAAACAGGGTCATGTTAACGAGTGTCTTTAGAATAATTGTAAATAAACTATTTTAGGAAAGCTTTTATAAAACTTTTATGAAAAATTGAAAAAACTATCAAAATATTAATTTTTTTTTTTTTTTTGGCATAAAAAATTTCTTAAAATGACCCATTAACAAATTTGTTAACTTTTTCCTACCAAATATAACATACACCTTCTCTAAATTAATTAGAGGTCCAAATATGCTTTCCTTAGGCCTTCCTTTCCCAATTCCCTCCTCACCCATATAACGTTTGCTGTGCTCTTTTGCTTAACAACTAGATAATCATTTATTAATTAATTTATGCAAATTAGAATTGGATCTTTTTATTAAAAGATTAAAATGGTGTTTGCTTAAGGTAACCACGCTGTCCATGCAAGACCAATTGAGCCCACCATCCATTAAATAGTAGTATTGAACTTTTCAAGCTTCTCCTTCCTCTTTCAAAACGAAATTTAAAGCACTTCACACAGTTTTCCAAAATCAACAATTACCCAAAAAATCATTTTCCATAGTCAGCTTTCTTTCATTTTCAATCATAGAGAATAGTTTTCTCAAACTAATACTAGTATTCAGTAATCACCATCACTCTTTTTCTTTGAAAATGGCTTTATTTTCTTCTTTGTTCAACCACTCTTCATGTTATTTAGAATCTAGCCAAATCGTTAGGTGCAAGGCACAATATTTTATACAGTTGCATGTCTATTCAGCTAACCAACTTAATTATTAATCAATCTCAAAAAACTAATTAATCACCTGATTAACACCAAGATTATATTTTATTAAGAAGGAATCATGATTTACACTCGCAATATTCTTGTTACAGGTAATGTTTGGTGCACCCACCTACATCTTGATCGTCTAATCTGAATCCTATGTTCAAAAACTTGTTTTTCTTTTTATTCCATAATAAAATTAAGAACCCCTATCAAAAAAATAAAAATAAATTAAGAAGCTTGATTCTCTTGGTTAAAAAAAAAGTATTATTTTCTAATAATACTGAAGTGATAAAGGACTTGTGATCGAATTTGAAAACTCCTACACCGAAAGAAATCCAGTGTGAAATTGAAAATAAGATGCAAGCAACATGAAACATATATCTTAAATCAAATAATATTACAGGGTCATGCTAACGAGTGCCCTTAGGGCACTTCTTAACAATCCATTTTAGGAAAGTTCTGACATCACTTTTATGGGAAATTGAAAAAGTTGTCAAAATATTAATTAATTTTTTTTCTTTTACTATAAAAACTTTCTTTAACTGAATTCTTAACCAATGCCCTTAAGGCACTCGTTAGTATTTCCTAATATTATAAATGTAAAATCCTTTAAAATTTGCAAATTAAATCCTATCAACCCATTTCATAAACAAAAAAGAATAATGAAAGAAAAGGATGACGTCACATTATTAATAAGTTTAAATGACACTAAAACCATGATAGTTAATGTTTGTTTAAATATCAGTGGCGTTATAAAATCAAATCTATTCATTTCAAAAAGTAATAGATATGAATGTAATTGTACTAGTAATTTCATGGTGGAGTTACAAACTTAAAATATTCAAATCCAATCGAATATTAGAATCCATTAATTAGCGTGATAATTAAGGTTTAAGGATTTTGTTCTTTTTTTTTTTTTTGAAGGGGGTTTAAGGATTTTGTTCTAAACTAAAGGACTTGTGATCAAATTTGAAACCTGAAACCTCATACACCAATAGAAGTCCATGAAAAATATATATCGTAAATTTGTAATTTCAAATCATATTATAAATTTAAAATCCTTTAATATTCATAAAATCCTGTCAACTCTTTTATATAAAAAAATATATATAATTCTTCTCAAAAAAAAAAAAATATATATATATATATATAATGAAAGAACATAATGTAGATGTTGCTACATTATTAATAAGTTTAAATGATATTAAAACTATAATAGTTAATGTTTATTTAAATATCGATGGTGTTACAGAATCCAACCTATTCGTTCCAAAAGGTAATGGACATGAATATAATTGTAGCAGTAATTTCAATGGTGGAGTTACAATATATATTCTAAGCCGACCGAATGTTTGAATCCATTCATTGATTAGTGTGATAATTAAAGTTTAAGGTTTAGGGTTTTCGATGCATTTTACTTTTACATATGATGCTGATTGCTGAAGCCAAAAACCAAAAACAGAGGGAGTTTGAAACGTCAAAGTACGACGCTTTGAGACAAAACAGCAGGCACCTAACCTCCCTAAATAACATCGTAAAGCGTTATTAGTGTGAACCTAAAACGACAACGAATTTACCGCAAACTCGAAATTTCATTATCACGCGCTTTTAAGCTCGTGTAGCAACGGTCTCAATATTCATTTGACGGCGATTTGGCATTCTACAATGAGCGGTTTAATGCACGCGCTTTTGGAGGAGATGGGGGACATGACTGTCTCGTCAGACTAAAGCAACTGGAAGGTCACCTAAACACGTGAGACACACGTGAAGAGCGAAACAGCAACAAAGATCTTGCCGGGAAGGAATATAAAGATTGGGAAGAGTTTGTGTATATATACTCATACAGTCTCAACTGTCAATTATAATTTGTTTCTTCTTTTTTTTTCTTTTTTCTTTTTGATGGGATTTCTTTATTTTTCATTAATAGTTAATTCAAATATTGTTTGACCATTAAAAAGACTCACAAACTAATTCGTGTCGATGGTCATTTGATTTTTCCGTTCATAAAAGAAAATTATAAAGAAGAATTGAGACTACAGTAAGTGATTTTGTAACTTTATTTTTTTTATTTAGAATATTAAGTATTTTAACACACATACAAGGAGAGAAGTAAGAAGGTTTTAAAGAAACTAACAGTGATGTATATCCAAAAGGGTCTAGTGATTTTGTAACTGATTCAAATGCCAAGAAATATTTTCACAATGAAACCTTGTTTTTCTTTCTTTTTTTATTGACCATGTAAATGTTGTTTTAAAAAAATATTACTCTATTTTGCTTTCACACTCAAAAAAAGAAAGGAAGTATTCCTCTAAAGGGATTCAACCCCAAATCCTATAGTTGTTTATTTAGATGAGGATGCCGAGGCTCTAAGAGTCTCTTAGTTCAAAGTATATAATCATTTATCGATTTTTATTTAGACAAAGAGGCAAGGATCTTAATTGGAAAATGTTCTCACAAGGTTTAGTATCAAAAAAGAAAAGAAAAAATAAAGGGTAGAAGTAGTGAAATACAATCAAGTCGAAAGGTCAATGACTCCAAAGCCTAATTGAATTATATAGCATACCTTTAAAAAAATGAAATAGATAGCATACCTAGAATACCTATCATCTACCACTACCACACTACTATTTGTGTGGACCCTAGACATTTTGTAGTTGTCCATTTTAAGCATAGAATGACAAAATAGTTTCTTCTAATTTTACTACTTAGGAAATTAAACATTATTCTAATTTGTAATTTTCATCTATTTCTTTTAGAGGGTTTTAATTTATAATGTTCACTTCTGATGATAGCTCTTTATTATTAAACTTAGATACCAATCAATTTTTGGTGTAGCAGAGATTGAACTTTAGATATTTTATTCAACTATCAAAGACTTTACCAGTTAAGTTAATCGAAACCCACAATTTCCATCTAAAATTTGATACAACTTAAGAGTTTTTATTTTTATCTTATATATATAATTTAATCTATAGAAAATTAGTAATATAGTAATTAGCATTTTTTTTTTTTTGACAGGGTGCTTTTTTGTTTTTTTTTTTTGTTTTACTAATTAACTTCATTTGATTTCAAGTCAAAGACTCAAACATTGACCTATTTAAAGAATTAAAGACTAGAAGTACTAATTATTTACAACCCAAAAAAGAAAAAAAAAAGTACTTATCATAATCTTGTGTTTCATTTGTGTTAATTTTACTATTTTAGGTGGATCATAACTAATAGTCAAAGAGTAGAAATCTATTGATGAGAAAAATCTCCCTAATTTATAGGATAAAATTATAATAGATAGTGATAAGTTTTCTAACTTAGGTGAAGAATATTCCAAATTCATGGATATAGCAATTTTAGTAACTAAAATTCAAGGCAAATCTATCTGCATCACGTAGCAAGTAAGTAAAAACGGTCAAAGTTGCATTTGAATCGCAATCCAAGTATACTACATTACGCCTCAGGTCTGAGTAATCACACCTAAGCAAAACACCAAGCGAAAAAAAAAATTACGCGCTCGAGGTATGGGACCCACTTAAGCTCAGAAATTAGACTTTTTAAAAAAAATTATTTTATTACTATTATATAAATAAATAAAAACCTTTTTTAAAAATTTAGTAACAATTTTATTATTAAAAAAAGTTTAAAAGTATAAATTTCTTTGAATAATGTTAGTGGGACAAGTTATTTTACAAAAGATTTTACAAATTCCTGATAAAAAAGTAATATAAATATTTTTAAAAATATTATAAATTAATTTATGACTGATGCATTATTCAATTTCTTTTAATTTTACTAATCACTATTCATTGATTCTCATTTGAATTTGTTGCTAACCAATCTCATCTTATTTTCAGTTACATTTGTGTAAATCTATCTAATTTTTAAATATCATATATCTTATCCTAAATCAGTTTCATAACTTCTCATTTCTAACTCTTAAAAACTCAAAATTTTCTATCTTTTCCCTCTTAATTAAAAAAGAAGCTTTTCAAATTATATTTTTGCTACCAAATTTATTTCTGGTCAATTTGGCTTCCCACCTTCTTCAAATAAATAAAGAAAAAAAAAAACAAAAACAAAACTGATAACACATTTAATTCAGTAGTGTAATACATTCTTTTTTTTAAAAAAAAAAAAAAAAAAATTAAGAGAATCAGGATTTTCTGAATTCAAATCCTGATTCTCTTGTCAAAGGTTTTGTAACTGAATTGACACTTCCTCATGCACAAAGTGCTTGGGAGTCTAGGGGAGAAAGAGTTTGAGTTATGGAGTTAGCAACATGTTGTAATTATCTCTAAAAAAAAAAAAATTCCTGATTCTCTTATCCCCTTATTTATCAAATGTAATTTTAAAAATAAATTTGAAAAATTAATCCATTCTTTTTTTTTTTAATAAGAGAATTAGGGTTTTTGTAAATTTAAATCCTATTTCTGAAAAAAAAAAAAAATTGGGAAATTAATTTTTTAATACTAAGAATTTTGTTTGGATGTGGGGGAAAGCTTATATGGAAACGCTGACGACAGCGACACAGAGCGAAGAAGAAAACCAACAACAAGAAGAACAACAACAGATACAAAACGAGCTTCATCTTCACAGTCACAATCATCAGACTGTTCAATGTTCTTCGTCTTCTTCTTCTGCAGACACAAACACAAACACAATTCCGCTCTCTATTCATCTGTCTTTCACAGACACAGAAACCAATACGGAAATAGTCATGAAGAAGAAGAAGAGGTTGAATAATAGCGGCAGTAACGGCCACATCCACCACCACCATAACGGCGTCGTTTTGGCCAGCCTCATGTACCATTTCCGTCGTAAACGGCGTCTCCGCCGCCACCTTTTCCCTCTCCTCTCCGTCATCTCCGGCTGCTTCCTCCTCCTCTTCGCCGCTTTCTCTCTCCCTCTCCACTCCGTACTGTTCCTCTCTCTGTATCTATCAACGACGTCGTTTCGGTTTTTCATTTCGTTCACTTTTGTGTATTTATGTGTTTCTGTGTTTGTGAGCTCAGGTTAACAATGCGGTGGAGCTCCGGTCGGGTTCGGACTCGGATCCTTTTCCAGCTTTCAGCGTACCGGTACGGATATTAGAGTCTGTTGTATTTCAAATTTTCGGTATTCGGTTTCGGTTTTTTTTTTTTTTTTTTAATATCGGATTCGGTTTTTGTAGGCAAGTGAAGGGAGCTTAGGCCGAGATTTGTGGAGAACGAGTTTCTCCGAGTTGTATAGAGGTTGCAGTAATGCCAGCGATAAGTTTGCTAGTACTGTATCGGGAACTCCGATTCTTCAAGTTTATCGGATTTTCAACTCGTTTAATATCGGACTACTACTTGTTGATTTTTTGGACTCTAAAGACTGCTTTTTTTCCTTCTGGGTTTTTGATTCTGCAGGGGCTAATGTGAAAACGATTCCAAATCGGTATTTGTTGATTGATGCTAGTGGAGGCTTGAATCAGCAAAGAACAGGGGTGAGTTTTTTTTTTTTTTTTAAATAATTTTTAATTTTTATTAGTATAAGATTCAGTTGCCGAATTTGATTTCGATGTAGGCTTTAGGTTTGAATTAGTCTAACTTTGGTGTGATTATTGAGAAATTTCATGTAGGATCCTGTGATTAGATTCAAAAGGATTAAAAAATTAGGCTTTGTCATTTACTTAATTGATTTTTTGCGGTTCTTCTGGTGTTAAATGTGGACTTTGGCTTGACTTGGGCTACTCATTGCAGCTAAAATATTAAGAAATGCATCGAAGATAAGAGTTTTGTATTAGTTTGTGATAAGTTTTTTCCGTGCAATTCATGTTGTACAGTAGTAGTACTTTATCTTTGTGTTGGCGGTGTTTACTGTGTCAATTAGATTTGTTTTTTGACTGGTTCTAAATTTCCAATTTTGACTTCTTTTTTATTTTATTTTAATAAATGATGAAAAATATTATCCGGGTTGGTAAGTGAATTAAGTGAAACCCCGTTTACATGTAACTTTCTGAGATTCATGGTTTTGAATGAATAGTTATTGTTTTCAGTGTTCAAGAATGAATCCAGAGATATAATGGGCCATGATTTTGATGGGTATTTTGCTGAATTAGTTTTTGATTTTTACCTTACTTGCTGCAGATAACAGATGCTGTTGTTGCAGCTTACATATTGAATGCTACTCTTGTTGTTCCCCAACTGGATCAGAAATCTTTTTGGAAGGATACCAGGTTTGTTGTAATGTTTGATAAGTAAATTAGAATTAGTTTCAAGCCCAATGTTTGGTAAGTAAATTAGAAAATATATATAGGCTGTCAAACTCATTTAATCTGGTGTTTGCTGCAGTGAGTTTGCTGAAATCTTTGATGTGGACCAATTTATCTCCTTTCTTTCAAAAGATGTTAAAATTGTTAAAGAGATTCCGCCAAACGGAGGGAAAGTCTTGAGTCCATTCACCATGCGTGTTCCAAGGAAGTGTAATCCAAAATGCTACCAGAGCCGTGTTCTGCCTGTTCTTATAAAAAAGCATGTAAGTGTTCAATTCTTTATGGAAAGTAGTGAATCTTATAATCAATTCATTGAATGTCATGGACATTGTTTAAGACTGTAAAATTTTCATATTTGATATTTCGATTCCTTTAACAAGAACGATAGATATTGTTATTAAAAAAAAGAAGCAGAATCAAAATCTTCCAATGGAAGATAACATTTCTTCCTGTCTCAGTATGTTTTGTTTACTGTACATGGTAAATGCCTACTTAATTGGCTAATCTTTAGGACTGCTCTTTCTAGTATTGTATCTTCCAGGATTCAGCTTTTAAGGGCCTGACTGATTTCTCTGGATTTACCTTTCTTTCATTCTCAGATAATTTATTTTAATTTCTTGCTTAGCAATTTTTACTTCAAATAAAAAAAAAAAGAAAAAAAAGAAAAGACATTACAGCATGTTTTGACGGATACTTTCAGAATTGAGGTACACACCTGTAAATGATTTTTTATTCTTGAATCAGTTATTTGATTCCATAATTATTTGACACTTTGTGGTTACCCTTTTGATGCTGCAGGCTGTTCGGCTCTCTAAGTTTGATTACAGGCTTTCAAACAAGTTGGGTACTCAATTACAAAGGCTGAGATGTAGAGTTAACTACCATGCTTTAACATTTACCGATTCTATTGTTGAAATGGGAAAAAATTTGGTTGGGAGGATGAGGATGAAAGGCAAGCATTTCATTGCCCTGCATTTGAGGTATGTACAGATAGTTTCCAACCATTCTTTGAATATATTTCGTCTGCAAAGCTTCTTTCATTCATGATGTTAGACTGTTAGTTGACTCTTTTAGTCTCCCTTATTATTATTATTTTTTTTAAGAATCAGTCATTTCATTAGAAAAAATAGAATACTAACACCAATACAACAACCAGCAGCACACTGCACCCAACTATGTACAACCACCCAACTGTAGTAACTATGTGCAAAACAAGAGGTGTAGTACAGCAAACCCAAAAATAGAATTTGTATCGTTTGAGTTCATATGAACATGATTCCCAAGGAATAAATGTGAATTTCTCAATATTTTCAGAAAAGAGTAGTTTGTTTATATGGTCTTTTGGATGAGTATATGCTGCGTGTTTGTTATGATATTTCAATGGATAGAGACAGGCCTTTCCCAAGTTCTTTATATTTCAAAGGTTTTAGAAGTACAGGGGAAAAAGTTGTTGATACAAATTGCTTTTTCATGCTTTAGGTTTGAACCTGATATGCTTGCATTTTCTGGATGCGATTATGGTGGGGGAGAAAAAGAAAGTATTGAACTTGGTGAAATACGGAAGAGGTGGAAAACTTTGCATGTGAGACTCACTTATTCTTAGAAAAGGTTATTCAACCTCTTTAGTGGATTAGGCCTGTCTGATTATTGAGATGTTTATTTTGGCATGATATGCAGACAAGAAACCCTGACAAAGTTCGAAGGCATGGACGATGCCCACTCACTCCGGAGGAAGTTGGTCTTATGCTAAGAGCATTGGGTTTTGGAAGTGATGTTCACTTGTATGTGGCATCAGGTGAAGTATATGGAGGTGAAGAGACATTGGCACCGCTCAAAGCACTCTTCCCAAATTTTCATTCAAAAGAAACTATAGCCAGCAAGGAGGAGTTGGCTCCATTTTCATCATTTTCTTCTCGTATGGCTGCACTAGACTTCATTGTTTGTGATGAAAGTGATGTTTTTGTCACCAATAACAATGGCAATATGGCTAGAATGTTAGCCGGGCGAAGGTATGCTAATTATATAGTTATTGTCTTTTGGTTCTGTTCATGCCATTTAGTTTTAGAACATGAAATTGGCTTTAGAATTGAAGTGGGTTTTTGCAACAATTGAAGTGCCATGGTTTTGCCAGGGAAGGCATTCTATGGGTTCAGAGAAGATATATATACTATATAGTTGAAGTTTGTGTGTAAATTGCCTTCACCTTTTGAACTTTCAGAACATTTGAATTGTTCTTATAAGGATCAATCTAGTGGTCCATAGAGTATGTCAATTCTTTTTGTTGCTTCCAAGTACACCTTTATTATCTCTACTGCAGATGAGAAAGGTAAATCTGTTCCCTGGTTATACATAGTAACATAAACATGCTTGTCTATGCAGAAGATACTTTGGGCACAAACCAACAATCCGTCCAAATGCTAAAAAGCTGTACCGGTTGTTCATGAACCGAAATAACATGACATGGGTAGAGTTTGCCTCCAAAGTTCGAACTTTTCAGATTGGCTTCATGGGAGAGCCAAATGAGGTGAAGCCTGGCACGGGTGAGTTTCATGAGAACCCTCTATCGTGCATATGTGACAAGTCCGGGAAAAAGGCCAAGGTGGTTTTGATTCCCCAAAATGAAACTTATAATCGCAATACAAGTGGCAAGGAGGATAACACAAATAAAGATACTGGTGATGTGACAGACGAGCAGTCAATGGAGGATGAGCTAGAATGGTCCGATATGGATTATATGGAGAATGTAAATACGCTTCAAGGGAAAGGGTTCCCTAATGGAACAGAATCAGATCCTAATATTTCACTTAAACCTGAGCTACCAGAATTAGCCGAAGAGTTATTTTCGGACTAAAATAAAGAAGACTGCATTCATTTCCCATTGAGATTAGTTATATGCTTTACATAACCCAATTTTTCTTCAAATTCTTTGGATCCTTTTGTTCCCTCTTCCCTGTTCTGCTTCAATGGGGCAGCTTTTTCAGATTAAGTGGCCTCTCATAAGAAAGCAATTTGTGTACATAAAGCCATTGGCAGTTGAGAAAATTAGTGTTTCCAGTTTCTTTATATGGCTGCACATGGGGATGAGCTGCTCCTCTACTTAGATTTAGGAACTTCTTGTACATTTGACAACTAGGATATGTGGCTAAGGACAATGTTTTGCTTTATTTGAGGATTCTTGCCGTAAGGCCGGGGCAGTTATATTATAGAAGGGAAGGGAAAGGGAAACAGGGATTTAGATTGGTTTTAAAACTTAGGCTCAAGTTTTTCCCTTTAGTTCTTTTTATTTTTATAATAGCTATATAATTTTTTTTTTTTTTTTAATTCTCTTTCATTCTCTCCATAATTTTGTAAGGATATGTATATATCAAAAAGGTTTGGTTTAGAATTTTTAAGTGATGTCATATAAAAGCATGTCTTGTTTTAGGAGGCTGGACACCCAGGATGATAAGAGACTTCACTTTATTTAGTGTGTGCTTCAATTCTTGTAAAAATATGATTCTGAAAGTACTTAAATTGGATGTGCTGCTCTTAACTTATTTCTTTAAAAAGCAGGTTCCATATCTATCAAAAAAAGAAAAAAGAGCAGGTTCCATCATTTATTTGAATGAGAATTCTCGGATTACCGTGAAATTTTGGGGACTTGGTTTGGACAATCATTGAAATTAATGTGAATGACATCCACTTTATTTTATGAAACCTTGTACTTTCCTCGTTGCCTTTACTTTTTAATCAAAGACTTGTAGAACATGGCAGATAATATATAATGGTGTTAATCTTGATGAGTAAGTTAACTATAAAAGCAGGAGGCAAACTCTTTTGCAAGTTATGAGCAAAGTGGAAATTGTTTTAAGTTTCCAACTTCAGCATCCAATGTCTCTCAATTTGGACTCGTCCATGACCTACATCTCCTTTGGGGGGCTATGGTCAGTCACTCTAGCACTAAACTCACTTGATGGAAGCAATGGGTTTGGTTTTAATTGGAGAAAAAAACTAGACCTTCAATAATCTTTAATTGCTAGGAAAATTCTCATATCTTTCATTATTGACAATAGACCTCTACATAATTCAAGTGATAAAACTAAGAGAGAAACATTTCAATCTAATCCTATCAACACCTAACAGATTATCTGTTGGTAACCATGAGTGCTTATCCATAGTAATTAAAAAACTACCTCCCATTGGAAGAAAAAAAAAGGCTAAAAAAGAAAAGAAAAAGACTACCTAATGTGTGGATAAGCATGATGACTTATGAGTTACGACTTATCCAACATTACTCAGATTACTAAGGCTACAATTAACATTAACATCTTCATTCTGTTAAACAAACGGTACATCATTTTTTTTTTAATTATAATAGATAGAGATCAAGAGGGTTCAGCTAACTGAAATTTCAAGGCTCTTGGCATTATTTGATTATTTTGTAAGTGAGGGTGGAGGCACCTATAACATTGGGGGGCCATGGCCCCTCAAAATTATTGAAATTCTTTGTAATGGTATATTGGTTTGAGGTAAAAAATAAATCGGGCTTCTAAAAATTGTAATGATTGGCCCCCCAAAAAAATTTAACCCCAAATTCACGTTTGATTTTTATTTTCTTTCCTTTGAAATCTTGTAATGTATAGTCAGTTAACTCCACGTCCTACCGTTAATTTCTCTAATAGAGCCCCATCTAAATAAAACATAACATTTTACCAAAACCTATAATAAATGTCTAGCTGACTTGTGTCTTTTCTTTTTTATATTTTATAAATCTACAAGAGTGCATTGTGTTATTTGTGTATTCAATTGTTAAAGTGCAGTGCACATAGTGCACTGTTTGAACTTATTTTTTATCTTCTTTTCATCATGTCATTTTTTCTCTAGCTGATTATATCTTTTAATATTGGATCTAGTTGCTAGATAAGTTTTTGTGCTAACATTAATTTGTTTTTAGAAAAGAATTTAGGCTGCCATAGACATAAGATTTATTAATTTTTTTAAAAGATTCAAAAAGGAAATTGCTAAGAATTTCCATATAGAATTCATAATGAATTAATTTTATTTATTGAAGGATCAACGTTGAGCATACCTTTTATAGGAGATGCCAAGTTTATTTTATTTTTTTAAAAAAAATTGATACATGTTTATAGAAAATTAGACAAATTTTGCACACACATTTGAGTTTAGAAATATTGTTATATTTTAAATTTGATCATCTTGTATACAACATATTTATGAATTATGATGAACATACGAATATGTAATTTGGCCTCTCCAAGTAAAAAATTCTGACTACGTCCCTGTTTGTGAGAAGAATTTAGTCTAAATTTGTCTTCTTACCAATTGTAAGCAAAATAAAAAGAAAGTATAATAGATGAAAATGAGAAAATCTTGCATGCCATATGTTGTTATTGAGTTTAAGAGTTTCTTAAATAATCTAGATATACACGATTTTTATTAAGTAATGTTTAGAGACACAACTTTTTTCATAATATTTTTTACAACTTGTCAAATTATACATCAATCTCATATATAATAAAACAAAACATTTTTCTATCGATTCAACAAATGATCTAATTCATGTGTCAATTCTAAAATATATTTTCCCCCTACAATTTATTTCCATCATACATAATAAAAAAACAATGTAATCAAACACCGCTATTTTTTAAAAAACTATGTAACACTTGGTCTAGAAAACAAAAAATGTTTTTTAAATGGAACAATCTCTTTCCTCCTCTACAAGTCTACAACCCAAATAGAAAAACAAGAGGGAAAAAATTAGAAAAAAAAAATAGTACACATTTAGTCCTCAACCTTCACACTTTTTTTAAAATGGTCCTCATCTTTTAAAATATTTTATTTTAGTTTTTATAATTTAAAATTTGTGTTAAAATGGTACAGCCATTAACTCTTACTTTGCTTTTCTTTATCTTCAAACATGTATAAAATAAACAAACAAAGTTGTTTGATTAGAAAATCTCTTCCCTCTTCTGTTAATGTCCAAATCGTTGAGATTTTGATGAATAATTTCAACAGAAAATCAAAGTAAGAGTTATCAATAGAAATCTGTTGACACAAACTTAAAAAGTTAAAATTATAAGGACTAATTTTATTATTTATTATTTTGAAAAAAAAAAAAGGAATGATTTTGAAGCAAAAGGTAAAAATTGAGGATTAATTAATTTAATTGTCTAATAAAACAAATAAGAAAAAATGGAAGAGAGTAAAACGGCCCAATGAGAGTAGAGCTTAAACCTAGAGACTCACCCATCAAACAGGGTTCATCAGTGTAAAAGTGGCCAGCACGATGATTTCCTACATTAATCCTTAAATTTTGCAAGTAACTCAAGCCCACTAAGCAAAATCTATGCTTCAGGTCTATGAAAGAGCCTAAATAAGTCCAATCTTACACTTCAAACCACGCGCCATTAAATCCATACTAAGATTGCATGAGCTTGGGCCACACATAACTAGTAAAAAAGCGAAAATCTAGCGATAAAACAAAATGTCACAACATTTTCACAATACTTTTTGTAAGGACACGATTTGGTGACGAACCTAAACAGTATTGGGTTCGTACGTAAAAGGCCCAGACAATATGATTTGTAGAGCGTGGGTGTAAAGAGCTAGATTAACTGTGGTATCTACCTCCAAGATTTTCTCTCAAGCCCATACCATGTTTTCCTTCTCTTTTGTTGGTATAATCAACGTCTTTTCTTAAGTCCCTAGTGTTACTCTCTCTCCCTCTCTTCTTCCTTCTTTCTCTTCAGTTTTATGTGTGTTCTCCTTTTTTTCTCGATCCCCTTCTTCATGTTCCTCTTTTAGTTTATATACTCCCCTTCGCGATCCATCTTCACCGAACACGTGTAGATTGTGTCCGGGGGATTTCTTTCTGTCCCATCTGGCGCCTCCTGGAACTTCCTATGGGCAGCTGTAAGGCTGCTTCCCTACTGCTCAGGTATCACCTCCACATTAATGCGGCCAGAGAGTTGGTTGAGAGGTCATTAATGCGGAGGCAGCTATAGTTTCAGATATTTGTTGGCCTTATCTCTTTCATCTTTAGTCGGCTACTCTACCCCTTGAGATGACCTACTTCTGAGATCTGATCGTGGTGATACCACGTCCTGATCGTCTTCGGACGCGATCGTCCTCGGACGCATACTGCCGAGGAGCATGGCGTCCTCGGACGGGTGCACGACCTCGGATGGGCCACTGGCCCAACAATCCTCAACCAATTCTGAATCCTATGGGCCTATCAACCGAATGATCCCCACAATAGCCCCTCAAAATCCTACTTTTCGACTCCTCAGGAGAAAAGGTGGGTTTTGACGTCATGAGCCTGCACCTGTGCGCGTTTCGGGGCATGCCCCTGACGCTTCAGCGCCCCGATTTTGGCAGCATTAAATTCTGACAACTCCCTTGTCTCCCACGTTCGACGGTTAGATCCAAATCGAACGGTAGGGGGCTTCTCTTGTTTTGTGAGCGGGAATTTCGCCGCTCACAATCTTCACATGACTATAAAGGCGTTCCCAGATTAAACCTGTACCTTACCCTTAATGGTTACGCGGTTCCAAGGCCTATACACTGAACCTGCCTTCTTCCTGTCTTCACTGTTCTCCTGGCGACTACAAATAATCGTACGTTGTCCGAGGTCCTTCCTTTGAACCTGTAAGTCCTCTCGAAGCTTTTACCATTTTTATTCAAAATCAAAAAGTTTTTTTTCTCTACTAAGTTTCTTTAGAAAAAAGAAAAAGAAAATGGGGAAGCAGAGGAATCCCTTTCGGTGTCTCGTTGACTCCGAGGAGGGTATTAGAAACTTCCGCATGAAGTACAGTATCCCACCAACGGTAGGGATGAGGTATGCGGCCCAAGGGGAGTGGGTTGACGCCAGGCAAACTGGGGAAGTGGTTATCCCCATGATCGCCTTTATTGAAGGAGGGATGACCATCCCCATGGGTAGTATCACCAGGGGTTACCTTAATTTCTTTAGGCTATCCCCCACCCAATGCGCCCCCAATATGTTTAGGATTCTGGGAAGTATAGACGCTCTGAATCAGAGAATGGGTCTAGATCTATCCCATCACGACGTGAATTGGGTGTACAGCCTTCACCGCCTAGCTGACCAGGACTACTATCTCAAGTCGAGATATCCTGAAGTAAGGTTGATTCAGTGCCTCCCTACTTCAAATAAGCACCTAAAAGAAGATTTCCTCATTTTTTCTGGGGAATGGCATGATGGTCTATCTTGCCCGAACTGTGGAGGGAACGCCAGGTGGGTGCGAAGTTATAGACCTATGCTACTTAGCTCATAATCACATTTTAATCACCTTTATTATTTTCGCGTCTCACAACTTTTAACTTTAAAATCAACGGTCTTGCAGATAGACGCTACACAAAGCCCAATCTCAGATTGGTCAATAAAGCGAGCCTAGACAGATTATTGAGAGCTGAAATATACGTGAACGAGGCTGATGGTCAATACGAGCAGCACATTTAATTCTCGGATATACCCCCCTTTCTTTTGGCTTTCAGGCGCCGAAGTGCGTGATTAGGGCACGCGATCCTCGGCTTCGCCGTATCAGTGTTGCCTACGAAGGATTCATTGTCCCCGAGGGTATTCCACTTCCCGAACACACACCTCTCACAGAACCTCTTTCCGTGGCCAGCGTCTCAGCGGGGCTTTCTTTACCCTCACCTTCCCTCAAGAAAAAGGGCACCAATAGGAGAAGGAAAAGGGAAAAAAGCAAGCAAACCGTTGTAACAGTATCGGAATCCACGGACGATTTTGAGATTTTCGATCAGCCCTCAAACCCCGAGGAAAGTTCTGACGAGATGGGGGTAAAAAGGATACCCCAAAAAAGCCTAATGGAGCTGATAGGAGGTCAACAGGGAAAGTCTGCACCTGCCCAAACAGTACCATCCCAGGTTTCATCTCTTCCAGCCAGGTCTCCTCCTCCAGTCCCCCGCCACCCTCCTCAATCATCTCCGCAAACAGCACCGCCAAGCATTGCCGAGCCAGAGAAGCGCAGAGAGCAGAAAGGTAAGGGGGTGGCAGATGCGAGCAAATCCCGTCCCACTCGAGAGGAGGATGTCCAACGAGCGGCAAAGCAGCAGAAAACCAGACAGCCCTCTACGCGGGGCCAAGAGAAATCCGATTCCCCACATCCCGATTCACAAGCATGGCTGCCAGTTCCTATGCTCGGTGGGGAACCCCTGCGAGACGATGCCTCTGTAAGGGATTATAACGGCGGCATAGGGTGTCATGTGGCCTCGGCCATAGAGGAGGCCTTATTGCTCCCAAAGGATATGGCCGAGCTAAAGAATGTGAGGAAGAATCAACTCATCCTTGACAATAAACGATATTTGGGCATGGTGAGAAGCTATCTTTTATACTGCTTCATTCTGTGACTGTTACTTACTAATGCGCACTTTTCATTAACTATAACACTAACTCACCCCCCCTTTTTATTTTTTACAGATCATCCAAAATACCTTCAAGCTAGATGAGATGCTCAATGCTTGTTCCAACCAGCTAGATGGTGAAAGGAAAAGAAGGGTAATGGCTGTTCAAACCTTGTCCAAATCTGAACAGGATCTAACCGTCGCAAGGAAAAAGCTACAGGTCGAGGAAGAAGCTCGCAAGAGTGCTGAATCGTCATCAGAAGGCTACCAGAAGCAGGCCGAGGAACAGGCCAAGCTTCTGCGCGAGGCGAATGCTGAGCTGAAGAAAACTCAGGAGCAAGTTCTTGTTCTTAAGAAGCATCTAGAAGAAACTCAGAGGTTAAGGGAGAGAGCCGAAAAGCTTAAAGAACAAGCCGAGAAAGCAAAAATCGAGTCTGAGAAGGCAATGGGTGAAGCCGAGCAGAGGGGCTACGAAATCGGGATAGCTGAAACTGAGAAAGCGTTAAGAGCCGAAGTTCCGGAGGTTTGCCGCATCTTCTGTGCGAGAACCTGGAGCGAGGCTCTTAACCGTGCTGGGGTTGAAGCCTCATCTGAACTACGTAAGCCAGAGAGCGTATATTACCCCGAAGCGATACGCTCCTCAGCTCCTCAACCACACCAAGCTGATACTCCAGCCCCAGCTATTAACCCCAGCGAGGAGGTTTTACCTCGCAACTCCCCTCCAAGAGCTTCTCCAAACAAATCCACCACTGCTTCGAAGACATATACGGTCTCACAGGGTTTTCAACAAGAATTGGACTCCACAGTTCAATCGGCTGGGGGCATCATCAAAAAGTAAAAAGATAGAAACTGCTTTGTAATTTTAATTTAGACACTTAGTAGAGGACTTTCTCGCTTACTTTCTTATCATTCTGATGGTTCTAAGTTATCTTTACACTTACTTACTTTGTCGTTGTAATTTTGGATGGATTCATTTCAGACGCCTCTTTTATTGTACGTCAATCTTGCATTCGAAGCTCTCTCTTTCTGACTCCTTAACGAATGTTCATAGGGCATTACTTTTACTGAGATTATGATTTAGAAAACTCATCACCACTCTTTCTGCCATTTAATAATTCAATGCACAACTTAGCAGGTAAGTTTCTACCGAATTAGTGGTCTAAGGATTTGACATAACATAGTTTCTGTTTAGCAATTCATTATGAATGACAGGATGTTAATTTCCACTAAGTTTGCGATCCAGGGACCTGGCATAACTCAGTTTCTGTTTAACAATTAAGTATGAATGATAGGATGTTAATTTCCACTAAGTTTGCGATCCAAGGACCTGGCATAACTCAGTTTCTGTTTAACAATTAAGTATGAATGATAGGATGTTAATTTCCACTAAGTTTGCGATCCAAGGACCTGGCATAACTCAGTTTCTGTTTAACAATTCAGTATGAATGATAGGATGTTAATTTCCACTAAGTTCGCGATCCAAGGACCTGGCATAACTCAGTTTCTGTTTAACAATTCAGTATGATAGGATGTTAATTTCCACTAAGTTTGCGATCCGAGGACCCGGCATAACTCAGTTTCTGTTTAACAATTCAGTATGATAGGATGTTAATTTCCACTAAGTTTGCGATCCGAGGACCCGGCATAACTCAGTTTCTGTTTAACAATTCAGTATGATAGGATGTTAATTTCCACTAAGTTTGCGATCCGAGGACCCGGCATAACTCAGTTTCTGTTTAACAATTCAGTATGATATGACAGGATGCGGGACTCATAGAATGCATATTTGACGTAAGTTAAAAGAGAATATTTGAATTAAAACTTCTTTACTAATAATAATACCTTCTGAGATTATTTACATTCCAAGGATGGAGTACAGGTTTTTCGTCTAGATCCTCTAGATAATAAGCCCCTATTCCAGCTACAGAAGTAATTCGATACGGTCCCTCCCAATTGGGTCCCAGTTTTCCCCAGCTTGGATTCTTAGTGGCCCCCAGGACCTTTCTCAGCACCAGGTCGCCTATGGCTAACGGCCTCATCCTCACATTGCTATCGTAGCACTGCTTGAGTTTGTGCTGGTAGTAAGCTAGCCGAACCATCGCGCTTTCCCTCCGTTCTTCAATCAGGTCTAAACTTTTTTCCAACATCGCATCATTATTACTCGAAGAGAATGCACTGGTCTTTAATGTCGGGAATCCAGTTTCCAGCGGAATAACGGCCTCGGCTCCATAGGTCATGGAGAAAGGAGTTTCTCCCGTCGAACGCCGGGGCGTTGTCCGATACGTCCAAAGCACATGTGGGAGTTCCTCCACCCATCTTCCTTTCGCGTCGTCTAGTCTCTTCTTAAGCCCATGGACAATGACTTTGTTAACAGCTTCAGCCTGCCCATTGCCTTGCGGATAAGCTGGAGTGGAATATCTGTTTCTTATTCCCAGTTCTGAACAGTATTTCCTAAAGGCATTGCTATCGAACTGGAGCCCGTTGTCCGAAACAAGAGCTCGTGGGATTCCAAATCGCGTAACAATGTTCTTCCAGACAAACTTCTTCACATCTACGTCCCGGATGTTCGCCAAGGGTTCAGCCTCAACCCATTTGGTGAAGTAGTCTGTGCCGACCAGCAGGTACTTCTTGTTTTCTATAGCTTTAGGAAAAGGGCCGACAATATCTAGCCCCCATTGTGCAAAGGGCCAAGGACTTGAGAGAGGGTTAAGAACTCCTCCAGGTTGGTGGATATTCGGAGCATACCTTTGACACTGATCGCACTTCTTAACGTACTCCTGCGCTTCTTTCTGCATATTCGGCCACCAATAGCCTTGCGTTAGTGCTCGGCATGACAGGGATCTTCCTCCTGTGTGGCTTCCACAAATACCCTCATGCAACTCTTCCAGGATTAATTCTGCTGCCTCGGGAGACACGCAGAGCAAGTATGGCCCAGAGAAGGACCGTCTATATAGCTTTTTATCTTCGGATAACCAGTACCGAGGTGCTCTCCTTCGTATTTTCTCAGCTTCTACCTTATCTTCGGGCAGCACATCACTGTCGAGAAATTTTAATATGGGGTCAATCCAGCACGGCGTCAAACTAGCTTGACGAACTTGGCAAATCTCCTTTTCTGGTGAAGTGGGAGTATGCAAGTCTTCCACAATAATTACCCGTGGGAAATTTCGTGCTGAGGAGGTGGCAAGGGTCGCTAAGGAGTCTGCGTGGGTATTCTCGCCTCGTGGAATATGTAATACGTCGAACGACTCGAACTCTGTTCGCATATGCCTAACCCGGTTCAGATACCCTTGCATCCTCGGGTCTCTGGCCTCCAACTCTCCAGTCACCTGGCCAACGACCAGCTTCGAGTCCGAGAACAGTTTTACTGCCTTTCCACCCATTTTATGGACCATGCTCATTCCCATTATCAGAGCTTCGTACTCTGACTCATTGTTAGTAGCTGAGAACCCCAGCCTTAGCGACTTCTCAATGATGACCTCTTCGGGAGATATCAGGACCAATCCCAATCCAGCTCCCCGTTGGTTTGCAGCCCCATCCACATATACCTTCCATACCGGTCCTCCTGGCGCGGATATTATGCCAACCGATTTTTCATCCATGTGATCTTGATTCCTACTAACTTCCTCAGGGCACTCAGCGAATTCAGCTACCAAATCGGCGAGTACTTGACCCTTCACAGAAGTGCGGGGCATGTATTTGATGTCAAAAGCACCCAGAATCGTTCCCCACTTGGCAATTCTGCCGGTGTAGTCAGCACTTCTAAGTATGGATTTGAGAGGCAATTGGGTCAAAACAACTACAGTGTGAGCTTGAAAATAGTGTGGAAGTTTACGTGTCGCATGGACGACTGCCAGTATGGCCTTCTCTAACGACAGATATCTCACCTCCGCTTCATGGAGGGATTTACTTACATAATACACCGGCCTCTGGACGCCATTGTCTTCTCGCATCAAGACGAAACTGACTGCGTGTGGGGCTACCGCCAGATAGGCATACAACATCTCATCCACTTCAGGGCTAGACATGATCGGCGGTTTGGATAAATAATTTTTTAACTGTTGGAACGCCTCAACACACTCCTCGGTCCATTCGAATCCCTGCCACTTACGTAACAGACGGAAAAAAGGACGACACCTTTCGGCTGACCTGGAGATGAATCGGTTTAACGCAGCAGTCATCCCTGTCAACCTCTGCACTTCCTTTGGATTCCGGGGCGCTTGCAAACTGTTAATAGCCCTAATCTGATCTGGATTAACCTCAATTCCCCTATGGGTCACCATGTACCCCAAGAATTTTCCTGAACCTACACCAAAGGAGCACTTCGAAGCATTCAGGCGCAACCTGTGTTCTCTCAGTATCCCGAAGATGCTAGTGAGGTCCTCCACATGTTCAGTCACTACCTTGCTTTTCACCACCATGTCATCAATATAAACTTCAATACTTCTGCCCAGCTGTGGCTCGAACATTTTCGTCATCATGCGTTGGTAGGTAGATCCAGCATTTTTCAGACCGAAAGGCATCACCTTGTAATGGTAGTTCCCAACCGGGGTCACGAAAGCGGTCTTTTCTTGATCATCGGTGGCTAACGGTATTTGGTGATACCCTTGAAAGGCATCCAAGAAGCTCATCCTAGGGTGGCCCACGGTCGCATCCACCAGCTGGTCAATCTTTGGCATAGGAAATGGGTCTTTGGGGCATGCCTTATTAAGATCCGTGAAATCCACGCACACTCGCCACTTCCCCGTCTTCTTCTTTACTACCACCGTATTGGCCAGCCATTGGGGGTAAAAGACTTCCTTGATAGCCCCAGCCTGTTTGAGCTTGGCAACTTCACTTCGGACTGCCTCGGCATGCTCTTTCGATGGTCGCCGAGGAATTTGCCTTCTAGGGGGAACGGCAGGGTTTACATTGAGTCGATGACAAATAAAATTTGGGTCTACTCCTGGAGCCTCATACGGGTCCCATGCAAAGACGTCCACATTAGTTCGAAGGAACTCCAGCAAACTCGCTTTCTCTTCCAGAGGCAACTTGGCCCCAACCCGAAAGAATTTCTCTGGATCATCAGCAACGGTCACCTTCTCCAGATCTTCACACTCTACCCCATTGGTTGGTACGTCTAAACCTGATGCTGGGATCTTTAATTGCTATGACTCATTATCGGCTGTAGCCGAGGTTTCTGCCTCAGGCCGATGCAGTATAGCCGCTACCTGGCATTGCCGAGCAGCCGCTTGGTTCCCTACTATCTCCAGCACTTGGTCTCCGGACGGATACTTCACCTTCTGATGCAGGGTAGATGAAACCGCTTTAAGTGTGTGAAGCCAGGGTCTGCCCAGGATAGCCGTATACGGAGAAAAAACATCTACGACAATAAAATCCACCTCCACCACCTCCGTGCCTGACTGCACGGGCAACCTGATTAGTCCCATGGGAATGACTAACCTTCCCTCAAAACTGACCAGAGGGGAATTATAGGTTGTCAAGTCCTGCTGCTTCAAACCAAGCCCCTTGTACAAATCCGGATACATCACATCCGCTGCACTTCCCTGATCAACCATCACCCTTCGGACATCGTACCCACTGATCCTCAGCGTTACCACCAAGGCATCCTCATGGGGTTGTATGGTTCCCTCCAAATCTTCGTCTGAAAAACCCAAAACCAAGGAGACACGCTTCTTGGCTCTCTTCCATGCTTGAGAACGATCCTCAGCCGGGGATCGGGACACCGACAACACTCTGGTGGGGCAAGATCCAGTCCTCCCTGGGGCCGCAAAGATGACGTTGATTGTTCCCCGAGGGAGCCTTGATGAAGCATCCCCACGCACCTCGGAACCTGCTTGGCTCGCCCTTCCACTAGAGTGATGCAAGAGCTGCCTTAATTTTCCTTCCCGGACCAATTGCTCCAAATGGTCCCATAAATTTCTGCAGTTGTCTGTCGTGTGTCCATGGTCCTGATGGTAATGGCAATACAAACTCGGGTTGCGTTTTGTAGGCTCTCCTGCCATCCTGTTAGGCCATTTGAAAAATGGCTCATCCTTTATCTTCTCCAAAACCTGCTGAACAGGCTCCCGAAATACCGCATTAACGACCTGGGCATCTGCCGAGACCGACTGGCCAACAAAGTCCCGCCTTGGTCGGTTGTTATTATAACGATCCGACCTGAAATCCCTCCTCTCCTGAGGGATCATCTTAGCCTTTCCTTTCCCCTGAAGCTGATCCTCCTCTATCCTTTTGTACTTCTCTATTCTGTCCATCAGTTGGCGCACACTGGTAACAGGTTTACCCGTCAAGGATTTCCTCAAGTCGTGATCAGCTGGGAGGCCGGCTTTGAAAGTAGTTATGGCCACAGCGTCATTCTTCCCTCCTATTTCGTTGAACATCTCCCAGTACCTATCCGAATAACTCTTGAGAGTCTCGCCCTCTCGCATAGACAAGGTCAACAAGGACCCCAGCGGCAAAGGAGTCCTGCTGCATGTAATAAAACGAGCACCAAAAGCCTGGGTCAGTGCTTTGAAAGATCCAATAGAGTTGGCCCTTAAGCCATTGAACCACCTCATCGCCGTCGGACCCAAGCTCGACGGAAAAATCTTGCACATCAGGGCATCATCCCTGGAATGAATAGCCATCTTCTGGCTGTAATAGCTTACATGTTCCACCGGATCCGAATGGCCATCATACAGAGAGAACGTAGGTTGATTGAACCGCCGAGGATGGGTAGCATCATCTATGCTTCTTGTAAAGGGTGACCTGGAAATTTGACTCAAGGCTTTGTTCATGGCATCGTTTCCCACGCCCCTACTAGTTGGACTTTTACGCCTACGCCTATGGCGACGCTCCTCTTCGTAGGAGAAAGTCTCACTCTGCGGAGTTCTCGATCTCCGCCTGTAACTAGTTCCATCCGACTCCCCGGATGATAGTTCGGAGCGAGGTGGGGAACGCTCCCGTCGTGCATGACGTAACTCTCTCTTCAAGTCCGCAATTTCACGTTGCAGATCCCCATCATGCTTCACGTGGGAAACGTGACTCTTCCCGCGTGTACGGGTTCTCGTGGTGTGAGTAGTATGTATGCTCCCCTCCTGGACTTCCCTCCGTTCGGGATTTTTTCGAGGACCATCATGCTGAGAGCCCCTTGACTCCGCCTGATGCGGGCTGATATCACCCTGATGCAGCCCCGCTGCGGGGTGAGGCAGTTCCACTCCTTCCATCGAAAACGTTGTGTCGGAGGTTGTACAAGCTAACACAAGCTCTTCCCACAGACGGCGCCAATTGTAAGGACACGATTTGGTGACGAACCTAAACAGTATTGGGTTCGTACGTAAAAGGCCCAGACAATATGATTTGTAGAGCGTGGGTGTAAAGAGCTAGATTAACTGTGGTATCTACCTCCAAGATTTTCTCTCAAGCCCATACCATGTTTTCCTTCTCTTTTGTTGGTATAATCAACGTCTTTTCTTAAGTCCCTAGTGTTACTCTCTCTCCCTTTCTTCTTCCTTCTTTCTCTTCAGTTTTATGTGTGTTCCCCTTTTTTTCGATCCCCTTCTTCATGTTCCTCTTTTAGTTTATATACTCCCCTTCGCGATCCATCTTCACCGAACACGTGTAGATTGTGCCCGGGGGATTTCTTTCTGTCCCATCTGGCGCCTCCTGGAACTTCCTATGGGCAGCTGTAAGGCTGCTTCCCTACTGCTCAGGTATCACCTCCACATTAATGCGGCCAGAGAGTTGGTTGAGAGGTCATTAATGCGGAGGCAGCTATAGTTTCAGATATTTGTTGGCCTTATCTCTTTCATCTTTAGTCGGCTACTCTACCCCTTGAGATGACCTACTTCTGAGATCTGATCGTGGTGATACCACGTCCTGATCGTCTTCGGACGCGATCGTCCTCGGACGCATACTGCCGAGGAGCATGGCGTCCTCGGACGGGTGCACGACCTCGGATGGGCCACTGGCCCAACAATCCTCAACCAATTCTGAATCCTATGGGCCTATCAACCGAATGATCCCCACACTTTTGTTTTTCAGTTGTGGTGGATCCTAATTTATCATTTTATTGTATTTTGACCTATGAGAGACTGACACCTTGATTATTGTAAAAATATTGTAACAATTTATTGTATTTGTAGAACGAACAAATTTTCTCTTTAAACTAGTTTGAAAAGAAACTCTTCAAACTCTTTATATATATATATATATATATATATATATATATATATATTTAAATTGAGGGTTGTAAGGACGCGATTCGTGGCGGACCGTAACAGTGTCGGGTTCGCACGTGAAAAGGCCCCTAACAATATCATTTGTAGAGCGTGGGTTTGGAAGGCTAGGCCTGGTTGATAGGCGGTGGGTTTTCGCGGTGTTCGTGTGAGTTTAAGTTTCGCTACACCCCTGGAGTCTTTCTCCTGGAGGTGGGCTGGGAGGCTCTGGTTTCTGGCCATTTTTCCCAACCCCCTTTCAGGTTACTTCTTTTTCCTTTTATATTCGCCTGCGTTCGTTGTCCTTCGTCCACGTATAGGGTCAATCTTTCCAAAATTGATACTTGTCCCATCAGCCCATATTCAAAGTCGTTGGGGGTGGTTGTAAAAGTCAAGAACTGCGGCTCTGTCAGGTTCAGAGCATTAAATGGCAGTAACAGCAGCTTTCCCTGGATATTTTAGATCTTTTGTCCTGGTTTCGGTCCTATACCGTTTCTGCCCTCCTTTCAGGGGGGAACTTTGGGTCTGCCGAGGACTGAGCCGTCCTCGGCGATGTCCATAGGCTATTTGGTCGAGTTTGGGCCATAGCCCTCCTCGGCTTGGGCCTTCGGATTTTCCCCAGGTAGATGGGCCCGGCCCGTAAATCGTTTGGGCCCCACAATAGCCCCTCAAAACCCGGCTGTCCAACCTCTTGGTTGGAAAGGGGGGTTTTGGTGATGCCAAACCTCTTCCTACGGCCCAATCAATTTGGCCTTTTAATAATGTTGGCGGCTCTTCATCTGTCCAAGAAACGCGCCGGTCTATAAGGCAGCCTTTTGATTTCGCGCTTGATGCGTTCTTATCGTTTGGGTATCCCAAAACGTGCTTTTAATGACCACTATTTACGAGATTGCTTTAATTCGGCGGTTTTGTTTTGATGGGGTGGAAAAACGGAACCGGCATGTTCGCGTTGGCAGATTCCTTTGGATATCTGAACCTATTAAATGTCTCCCACTCCACCCTCAGTATAAGAAGGAAGGGCGGAGGTTATTGCTTTTGTAAAGAATCCCTTCTCATCTTTCTGAGATTTGAAATATTTAGCCTCCTCTAGGGTTCCTTTTATCCACTGGTTCACAAACTAAATCGTGATACACTTTAACGTAACAACGAGTGATGCAGGAGCCAAACCCCTCCCACAAACGCCATGTTCCAATAAAGCTCATTATGGCTCGATCGGGACAGGGATGGCGAAGACTCAAAATCAACCTCACCCTCCTTTCAGTCAAAATCCGAAGCAGGGATTCGTCACGTCAAACTTTCGACGTGGCTGAGTCGAGTACACCCAAGATCGTTACCATCCGGCTCCTCACGAGCGTACCTAATATGGCACCGGCGTGTTAGGAGTCAGGGCTGAGGCAGGGGCTAAGTGCTTCTGTTTCTCCCTCTTTTGCTCCCTGGTGCCCTCCCCCGCCCTCTCCTTATAGTCTTCCCAGCACCAGTTCCGACCTGGTGCTTTCTCTTCTCCCTCTTTTGCTCCTTTACTTTCTTTTCATTTCTTCTCTCCTCTTCTCCTCCTTCTTTACTCATGTCTTCCATCTTCTTTATTCATCCCCTCCATCTTCGTCATTGATTTCTTCCTTACTATTTCCTTCTTCTTCATTCATTCTCTTTTTTAAAGTGAGTCCCTCTCTGAGTATGAGCAGCAATGAGGCGGAGATTGGAGAAACTTTGAAGACGAGTTTAAAAGACGCTTGACAGTTTACTTTTCTGTACTACAGATGTAATGGTTGCTTAGGCAGTTCACATTTTGTATAGGCTCGTTTGAGCCCCTTTTTATATGTTGTAGCAATTTCTCATATTAATAAAGATTGTTGTCTACCTTATTTCGCATATTATGTTTTTACGTTTTCATAAATTTGCAAGCACTACTCGGCACAATGATATAGCATCTAAATCAATGACGACTAAAACCAAAAGACTTGATAAAAAAAAGACGTCGCCATAGCTTTAATAGAAATGCTTGGCCTAATAGGCCGATCAATGAAGAGTAATACTTACCCAATGTCAGCCGAGGTGAAAAACGAAGGCTTGATGTCATGTAAGGAATAACTATTTGAAGATATAGCACCCACCAAATGAGCGGCCTTCTTATATGACTAAGCACTGGGGCGTTCCACCCCCTTCCTTACACCTTTATTGGCCTTAACATTTTATGGCGTTTAAGCCGTGGATGAAGTGACCTGACATTTTTACCAAGTAACCTTTCTTATGAGATTCAAACCTTTTCTTATCCAAGTATTTGATTTTCCCATAGGCTTGAGTCCGAGGACCATACAAGGCCTTGGTTCTGTCCAATAACTTGTAATTTTTATAATTTTTCGTGCTTGGCTTCCCCATAGGCTTGAGTCCGAGGACCATACAAGGCCTTGGTTCTGCCCAAAAACTTGTTATTTTTATAATTTTTCGTACTTGGTTTCCCCATAGGCTTGAGTCCGAGGACCATACAAGGCCTTGGTTCTGTCCAATAACTTGTGATTTTTATAATTTTTCGTACTTGGTTTCCCCATAGGCTTGAGTCCGAGGACCATACAAGGCCTTGGTTCTGTCCCTAGGCCCATATGCTGAACGGGCCTGGGCCGCGAATTTACTGGGCCCACAAATTAAGAGGCGTTTCCATAACCTTTGATCACGCGGTACCTTTTGGCGTCCCAGTGTTCGAGGCGCACCTTCTCGAGACTCCTTTAACCTCAGGGTTGCAGACGACGTTGGAAGTCGAGCCAGAGACGTTTTGTCTGTAGCGTTCCTTGGGACGCTGCGCGAATTAAATGCCACCACCTTATCTTTTAACATAAATAGGAGAGAAAGTCGCTCTATCCACACACAAATCCTTCAGATTCCTCCCTTAGTTCATCATGCTTGAGGCAGGGCTTGGGAAAAAGGAGCTCCCTCCGCCACAAATGCGTCATGTCCCCCCGAGACTCAGAGTGAGGAGGTACGGGCCAAGGAGGTGCAAGTTCAAGGGAGCATTCCATTCCGTCATAGGGGAGAGGGTCTTTTTCCCTCTTTTAGTCAAAATCCGAAGCAGGTTCTGGTCATGCCAGTTTTTCGGTATGTCCAAAGAAGGAATTTCCACCATCAGCACTGTCTGCCTTGTAGCAGGCAAATTTTTGTGGGGGCTTCCCAACCTCAAGCTCCTAGCACCTTTTCTGTAGATGGTGTTAGCCTGAGGTCAGGTTCTTTGGCTGCCTGAGTTATGGGCATGCAGAAGTGTCGAGGAATAGTTTCCTTAGACAATAACTTGGCGCAGTAGCCAACCTCTCCTCTGAGCTGTCCCCACGGCCTTCTCTCCACTCGCTTGTATTTTCCTTTACTTATGTAGTCAGCTTTAGTGTAAGCTTGTTTCAGCTTTTCATTGTACACTGTACTGTTCCTTTGTCTTAATAAAATATGTGTCTATTTCTCCATACATATCTTTCTTCTCCGTAACAACTACTTTATGCATGAATATTAAATGCAAGCTTGCCCTTAAGGATATTCCAGGCAGAAAAAATGCTTTAACACAGGTTCCTAATAATTTAAACTCACAAATATTATCAAGTATAACAATGGTAACTTTCAATAAATTAAATTCTTGGAACTAACCGGGATAAGCGCTGAGTACTACGCGATGCATGCTAGACCAATGTCCGAGAACGATAATCTCTAAATAATTCGTCTGAAAGGGTAGCTAAGTAGCGAGGGACTTTGGTTGTGCTTTTGGGGTAATATGTTGCGCCGTATCGCATCAACCCCTTTGATACTAGGGATCCGAGGGTGGACCGAGGAATCCGCGCAATCAAGGTATTAACCCGTCTGCTAACGCGGAGTTCTCTTCGGAGGGGTTTCGAGGTTTACGGGCCATAGTTTTTTCTTTAAATAGTTGGTTCCTCATCCAAGTAGTTGGTTTCCCCACAGGCTTGAGTCCGAGGACTTTGCAATGCCTTGGTTCTGTCCAAAACCTAGTTTTCATTACATCCAGGTAGTTGGTTTCCCTAGAGGCTTGGGTCCGAGGACCATGCAATGCCTTGGTTCTGCCCAAAACCTAGTTTTCCACATCCAGGTAGTTGGTTTCCCCAGAGGCTTGGGTCCGAGGACCATGCAATGCCTTGGTTCTGTCCAAAACCTAGTTTTCATTACATCCAGGTAGTTGGTTTCCCCTGAGGCTTGGGTCCGTGGACCATGCAATGCCTTGGTTCTGTCCAAAACCTAGTTTTCCACATCCAGGTAGTTGGTTTCCCCCAGAGGCTGGTCCGAGCGACCATGCAATGCTTTGGTTCTGTCCAAAACCTAGTTTTTCCACATCCAGGTAGTTTGGTTTCCCCTGAGGCTTGGGTCCGTGGACCATGCAATGCCTTGGTTCTGTCCAAAAACCTAGTTTTCCACATCCAGGTAGTTGGTTTCCCCAGAGGCTTGAGTCCGGTGGACCATGCAATGCCTTGGTTCTGTCCAAAACCTAGTTTTCATTACATCCAAGTAGTTGGTTTCCCCTGAGGCTTGGGTCCGTGGACCATGCAATGCCTTGGTTCTGTCCAAAACCTAGTTTTCTCTTTGTGTGGGATCTTGGCTTTAGGGGAGTTAGCTCCTCGGCCAAGCCCCTAGAATTTATCCATACGGTTAACGTTGCTAAGCGCCTAGTTTGCTCTTTACGGGGGACATCGGCTTGAAGGGAGTTAGCTCCTCAACCCAGCCCCTAGTCAAGAAACATAGTCCCTAACAGAACTTTATACTAGAACTCTATAACCGACGGTTAGATATAACGAAGAAACTCTATCGACCCACTTCCTATACCAACACACAAGCCTTTCCCACAGACGGCGCCAATTGTAAGGACGCGATTCATGGCGGACCGTAACAGTGTCGGGTTCGCACGTGAAAAGGCCCCTAACAATATCATTTGTAGAGCGTGGGTTTGGAAGGCTAGGCCTTGATCGATAGGCGGTGGGTTTTTTTGGCGGTGTTCGTGCAAGTTTAAGTTTCCCTACACCCCTGGAGTCTTTCTCCTGGAGGTGGGCTGGGAGGCTCTGGTTTCTGGCCATTTTTCCCAACCCCCTTTTTAGGTTACTTCTTTTTCCTTTTATATTCGCCTGCGTTCATTGTCCTCCGTCCACGTATAGGGTCAATCTTTCCAAAATTGATACTTGTCCCATCAGCCCATATTCAAAGTCGTTGGGGGTGGTTGTAAAAGCTAAAGACTGCGGCTCTGTCAGGTTCAGAGCATTAAATGGCAGTAACAGCAGCTTTCCCTTGATATTTTAGATCTTTTGTCCTGGTTTCGGTCCTATACCGTTTCTGCCCTCCTTTCCGGGGGGGAACTTTGGGTCTGCCGAGGACTGAGCCGTCCTCGGCGATGTCCATAGGCTATTTGGTCGAGTTTGGGCCATAGCCCTCCTCGGCTTGGGCCTTCGGATTTTTCCCAAGTAGATGGGCCCGGCCCGTAAATCGTTTGGGCCCCACAATAACCATGAATTATTATTTTGAGTGTAATAAATTTTTCTCTTATATTTCTCTGTTGTGTAGTCACACACACATATATATTTTTATAATTTTTAAGCTCTTAATCTTTTGATTCTTTTCAATAGTTATAGGTTTATAGTCATCATGAACTATTCTTTAATATTTTTCGTAAGTCATTGCACATTCAAACAATGACTTCTTTATCAAATTGTAACACAAATTGAATTTATACAAGAGCAATTCATACAATAATGTAGTTTCTTAATCAATTTAAAATTTTATAAAATCATTTGTTTACCACACAAATAGGTAGGTTCCCGTGCATAGCACGGGTTAGCGACTAGTTAATTGAATGATTGTTGAAAAACTTGTACATACGTAGGAGCCTATTTAAGGGCTCCATAAAACTTGAAAAATAAAAAATATATTCTAAAATAACTCTTAATTAATATTTAACCATAACAGGAACCAAATTTGACTTAACAAGCATTAAAAGCACCTAAAAAAAAGGAAATAAATGCCATAAACCTAAAATAACGTTTTTTTATACATAAAATACCAAAATTAATAAATTAAAAAAATTAAATACTAAATTATGTCCTACGTCAAACCCCTCCACTTGAAACAAACTCGACATCGAGTTCATTTTTGAAATCTGAAATCTTCCGCTCTAAATAAACAAATACTTTGAATTCTTGAGCATCAATGGAATAAACAAATCAATTTAAATTTATTTTTCCTTAGTCTTCATGTAATTGATTATTTTTTGAATTACATGAAGACTAAGGAAAAAGAAATTCAATTGATTTGTTTATTCCATTGATGAGTTGATTTGGCAAGTAGTATATAAGAATAAGTAGATTCAGGAAAAAGAAATTCAGTTGATAAAAAAGGAGAGAGATAATTATGTCAAGTAGTAGTGACTGGCCTAAAATAAAAAATTATGTCAGTTTTGATCTCATTTAAAAATGACATTAAATTACTCACAATATACCACGTAAAAATTATGAAATTAACTGTGAAATACGCCAAAAGTTGGCTTGTCGTGAGCACATTCTAAACTTGTTTGTAACTAGTTTTTTTTTTTTTTTTTTTTGATAGAAGGTTTGTAACTAGTTATCATGCATGGAAAGTGGAAACATTATACAATAGTGAGGATGTGGTGGTTTTATCTAAGTGAGTCAATGTCGGCTCAATGGGTGAAGCAAATAGGAAACTGCTTAAGGAGAAATTATAGAGTCCTCTAATGGACCATGTCACTTGTCCACTATTCCACTAAAAAACTTCCACTTGTTTAAAATTGCTGAGTCAGTAATTAATTTTTGTTTAAAATTTTTTTCTAACTAATAATTTTAAACAGGTGGAAGTTTTTTAATAAAATGGTGGACCACATCACTTGTCCACCATGTGGATCTTATAATTTCTCCCACTTAAGGCCCCTAAATTTTTACCAATATAGATATTCATGTATCAATGGAAGTATTAATTAATTAAGTCCCAAATATTCACCAATAAATAAAAAATAATTTTTTATCAATGAAAAATTAGTTAAAGAAAAATCTTTTCATTGAATGTGGCAATGACTATTTGTTTTTCTTAGTTTTAGAGTGTAGAACTCATTAATCTCTCACACACAAATGCTGAAAGAACTCGTTAATCTCCCACTAGTAAATAAATTTATACTCGAATTTTATTTAGAAAGATCAAATATACAACTTAAAAAAAAAAAAAAATCATAGCATTTTTAGTATTTGGTTGCTTCACTAAATAAATAATGTTTATTTAAGTTGTGTAGTCATTGAGTAATACAATCGATTAGTTTTAATTCATAATTTTACATCTAAAAAAATAGATTTTAATTAGTGTAAGGACACGATTCGTAACGACCCATAACTGTGTTGGGTTCGTACGTAAAAAGACCCAAACAATATCATTTGTAGAGCGTGGGTTTAAAAGGCTAGGCCCTAGTCACCAGACGGTGGGTTTTTCGTGGTGTTCATACATGGTTAAGTCGTTTTCGCCCTAGGAGTCTTTCTCCTGGAGGCGGGCTGGGTGGCTCTAGTTTTTGGCCATTTTTTTCCAGCCTCCTCTCTGGATTGCTTACTTTTCCTTTTATACTAGCTTGTGTTCCTTATCCTTCGTCCACGTGTAGGATCGGCATTCCAAGACTGATACTTGTCCCATCAGCCCATACCCAGAGTGGTTGGGGGTGGTTGTAAAAAGTTGGAGAGTATGGCTCTGTCAGGTGCAGAGCATTGAATGGCAGTAAGGGCAGCTTTCCCTGGTCGTTATACTTTCCTGCGTACCCTTTTCTATTGACACAGATATTTTAGATTTTTTTCCAAGCTGCTCCTATACCGTTTTTGCCCTTCCTTCCTGTGAGACCTCGGACATGCCGAGGACTGAATCGTCCTCGGCTGTGTCCCAAGGCTATTTTGTACTTGTATTATCGATTCTGGGCCATAACCTTCCTCGGCTTGGGCCTTTGGGCCCTAACGAATAAATGGACATGGCCCACAAATTATTGGGTCCCACAATTAGAAAAACCAAAAATTAAATAAATCTTTTATTAATATTCAAAATATAATAATAGACCCCGCTTAAAGTAGTCGCTTAAGCCCCACAATGTCTTAAGCCGGCACTAAAGTGAGTAAGGTGGTCATCTTGGTTTTCAACTGCAGATTATGAATGGATCACTAAAGACTAAAATTAAGAAAATTAGACAACAATTAAAAATTAATTTGAATTCTAATTATGTTTTGACTTAAAAAAATTATATATATATATCTCATAGGATTCCAAAACGAGCTACAACTTTGTGGAATACAAATCCAAATCCAAATAGTCACTAGTCAGTTAGGTGATTTGCTGTAGAAACTATTCAAACCGGTGCAACACCTCTTGTTAAAGCCACATGCATTAGTGCATACGCATGAACAGGTCACATTTTGACAACTGCCAGATCCTTGAATTGTTTGTAGCTAGAAAGATAGGTTGTAAAGTTAATGAATATTATACTAGTGAGATTTAAAGCCACGCATAATGAACAGGTCACATTTTGACAACAACTAGCTAACCTCGTTATGTTTCTGGTTAGAAAGATATAGGTTGTATAGTTAATGAATATACTAGTGAGATTTATAGCCACACAGGATCCGTTAATGAATATACTAGTGAGATTTATAGCCACACAGAATCCTTTGTGGCTATAAATCTCACTAGTATATTCATTAACTACAGCTCTAAAGCATCTTTGAAGCTGCATTCCTGTGTGGCTATAAATCTCACTATATAGTTAATGAATATACTAGTGAGATTTATAGCCACACAGGATCCTTTGTGGCTATAAATCTCACTAGTATATTCATTAACTACAGCTCTAAAGCATCTTTGAAGCTGCGTTTTTTAAACGCAGCTCAAGCTAAATGTCTAAACTCTGTTTACCAAACGCAGCTCCAGACTTGTAAACCAGCTGCGTTTAACTAAACGCAACTCTAAAGCATCTTTGAAGCTGCGTTTTTTAAACGCAGCTCAAGCTATACAAAAAAAAAAAAAAAAAAAAAAACCCGGATGGGACTGAAAAACGCAACTTCAGTCCTTGGGAGCTAAACGCTGCTATAGGACTAGGAGTGGAGCCATGTTCTTCAAAAACGCGGCTCAAAGGAAAAGCTGTAGCCGGGTTTTTGAAAAACGCGGCTATAAAACGCAGCTTCAGCACGCGTTTTTTGTAGTGGGAACTGGTCTCATTTTGATAAAACTACCATAGCTAGCCTCGTTATGTTTTAGTTAGAAATATAGGTTGTATGGTTAATAAATACTTGGGAATGTGCCTAGTACTAGAAAACCTTTTAGTGAGTGTTTGGATCCACGGCGCATTTTCACGTTTGCCTTTTTTTTTTTTTTTAGCGCGTATGAATAGTAACATCATATGGATTCACTGTGTAGAAGACAAAGTGTACTGTTTACGCACTGTTCATGTGCTGTTCACGCATTGTTCATGCACTGTTCACGTACTTCACGGGTCCCACGGCACTATTCACACATTTAAAAATTATTTTGCTACAGTGTTTTCAATTTTTAGTTTCAGCAAAAATAAGTTGTATCCAAACGGACTCATAGTACGAGAAAACCTTAGATAAAGTATGAGAATCTATGTCTTGCACGTGTTCTAATTCTTCTTTTATGTAAATGAGTTTGATGAATGTATTATATTCTTACGTCATATATTAATAATCCTAACAAATATTTTATAGAAAATTAAAAAAATTGTCAATAAAATTAATCATCTTTTCTTTTTTATTTATTTATAAAATAGTTTATTAAAACTCTATATAAATCTAATGTTTATTAAAAAAAATACACTAGAATCTATCTCTATTTATTCTTTGATTTTTTTTTTTTTTTTTTTGAGAATCCTTTTCTTTAAAAAAGATGAGTATTATTAATAGATGAAAATGGAAAAATTACCATCAATTTACTACAAAAGATATACAAATGAGTGACAATGAATGTAATTGATAGATTTTAACAATATAATAAATGGATGTCTAACTACACACAACCAGCTCAATATAGTTTAAGGAGGCAACAAATTTTAGTGTGACTTTTTATATTAAAATACTAATTAAATAAATTTATTCCAATACTAACCAAAATAAAGTTCTTTTTTTTTTTTTTTTTTTTTTTTTTTTTTTGAGGGGAACCACAACAAAGTTAATGGATGAATTAAACACATAAATTTATGAGTTTATAATAAACGAACCGATGAAAAAACTAGTTTTCACCCCAATACAATTGTGTTGCAGATTAGAAATTAATTACCAAATAATTTAGTTATGTCAATTATCAAGTCAATCAACAAAATTAGCAAGTTGCCAAAGAAAACCAATGGAGAACATTCCAAAGAAAAAACCATTAGAAGGGTATCCTTTCCTCCAATGAAGATAACATTAACTTATTAATAGAATTAAAGATTTACAATATGAGATAAACCTTGGCTCTATACTCTACTCAATACATAAACTTATTGATGTGACCCCAAAATTTGCTTCAGATCTAATATAAATTACTCTATTATGAATATCTTTCACGAACCGCATCCATAATCACAATCAGCCCAACTAACCAATTCTAAGGATCAACTTGAAGGTTTCAGTTTTGCAATAACAACAGGGATTAGGCTCCTATGGCTTTGATGCGGGATGCAAAAGTGTCAAAAAGCAAAATACATCTACTTCTAGAAAACAAGAAACAAAACATGTTTGCTTCTAAAAATAACCTCAAATCCATGAGGGTTCCTTGAATCCACAAGGAGAAAGGGTCTGGAATCCACTAGAAAATAGAGAGACAAAAAGTCTGAAATTTATTGATTGAATAATTGTTAAAAAAAACTTGTGCAGACTTAGAGGCCTATATAAGGGCTCCGTAAAACTTGAAAAAAAATAAGAAATATATTCTAAAATAACTCCTAATTAATACCTAACCATAATAGGAACCAAATTTGACCTAAAAAGCATTAAAATCACCTAAAAACAAGGAAATAAATGTCCTAAACCTAAAATAATGTTTTTTTTCATAAAAATACCAAAATTAATAAATTCCAAAAATTAAATAGTAAATTATGTCCTACATCAGACCCCTCTACTTGAAACAAACTCGTCCTCAAGTTCATCTTTGAAATCTAAAATCTTCCACTCCAAATAAACAAATACTTCTAATTCTTCTACTCCAAGTAAATAAAGACTAAGGAAAAAGAAATTCAATTGATTTGTTTATTCCATTGATGAGTTGATTTGGCAAGTAGTATATAAGAATAAGTATATTTAGGAAAAAAAAAAATTCAGTTGATAAAAAAGGAGAGTGCTAAACATATAAGAATAAGTACTAAGATGGCAAGTAGTAGTGATTGGGCTAATATAAAAAATTATGTTAGTTGTATTCTCATCTAAAAATGAGATTAATTACTCACAATATTCCGTGTAACAATTATGAAATTAACCGTGAAAAGTGTCGAAAGTTGGCTTGTCGTGAGTACATTTTGTTTGTTTGTTTAGACCCCTTAAAGCAAATTATTTAACCTAATATATTAGCCAAGTAATTACTTAGGTTAATTATGAGATCTAGGTTAAACAAAGAGAGATCATATCATGCACAACAGCGAAAAAATAAAGAACACACCGATATGATCACCTAGGAAAACCAATAAAACGAACCGTCTCAATGTAAAAACCTGGAGAGGATTTGACTTAACTATCCTCAAGGTAAAATAAATCCACTATAAGAGAATTGAAGTTTTTATAAAAGATTTAACCCTAAATCTATTGCTACCTCCAGTAGTAACTTACTGACATGACCACGTGCAAACTTCGAACTCACGAACTCCTTCTCTCTTGGATTTGCAGAACACAAACTCTCATGTTTGTGACTTTGAGATCTCACTCAAAGGTTTTAGATCACAGCTTGTTGATCTTGCAGCAATTAGATTCCACCAGCACTTGATTGTAGATCTTGTTCCGATAGACACTTGTAAAATTAGAAGGTATAGAACCTCTTAGATCTCATAGGAGTAACTCACAAGTCTTCCAAGAGTCTTCAAAACGTAGTTAGAGTTTTCCTTTTATACTTAAGAATGTTAGACTGAAATCCTAAACGTTTTCGCGAGCTTGGGCCTGATTTAAAATTCTGCAGAAATTATTTTTCTGTGATATTCAATTGGTCGAGCCTTATTCTTCAATCGATCGAGCTTCACAAAATTTCAATTATTTTTCCTGCAGCTTGAATATTCTTGAGTCTTGACTTGAAACACTTTGAGCAATGTCTAACACCTATCCTAGGCCTAGACATGTTTTTGTTCTCGGTTTTCCAACATATACAAATTGAGACTCTAAATATTTAATCCTAAATCTTTAGAACCTAACACATTCTAAACTGGTTTTGTAAATAGTTTTTTTCTTTTTCTTTTTTTTTTTGACAGAAGGTTTGTAACTAGTTATCATGCATGGAAAGTGGAAACATTATATAGTAGTGAGGATGTGTTTTATTTAATTGAGTCAGTGTCGGCTCAATGGGTGAAGCAAATAGGAAACCACTTAAGGCCCCCAATGAAAAAGGCCCCCAAAATTTTACCAATATAGATATTCATGAATCAATGGAAGTATTAATTAAGCCCCAAATATTTACTAATAAATAAAAAATAGTTTTTTTATCAAAGAAAAATTAGATAATGAAAAATTAGATCATTGAATGTGGCAATGATTATTTGTTTTTCTCAGTTTTAGAGTGTAGAACTCATTAATCTCTCATAGACAAATGCTGAAAGAACTCATTAATCTCACACTAGTAAATAAATTTATACTGAAATTTTATTTAGAGATATCAAATATATAAATTAAAAAAAAAAAAATTGAATCATAACCTTTTAGTATTTGGTTGCTTCACTCAATAAATAGTATTTATTTTAGTTGTATAGTCATTGAGTAATACAATTGATTAGTTTTAACGTAATTTTACATCTAAAAAAAAATAGGTTTTAATTAAAAAAAATCAAAAATTAAATAAATCTTTTATTAATATTCAAAATATAAGAATAGATCCCACTTAAAGTAGTCGCTAAAATCCCACAATGCCTTAAGCCGACAGTAAAGTGAGTAAGGTGGTCATCTTGGTTTTCAACTGCAAATTATGAATGGATCACTAAACACTAAAATTAAGAAAATAAATTCGAAATTTCAAATAGGTGGTAGAAAATTAGACAACAATTAAAAATTAATTTGAATTCTAATTATGTTTTGACTTTTATATAATATATATATATATATATATCATAGGATTCCAAAACGAGCTACAACTTTGTGGGAATGCAAATCCAAATAGTCACTAGTCAGTTAGGTGATTTGCTGTGGAAATGATTCAAACCGGTGCAACACCTCTTGTTAAAGCCACATACATGAACAGGTCACATTTTGACAACTACCAGACTTGAATTGTTTGTAGCTAGAAAAAGATTAGGTTGTAAAGTTGATGAGTATTATACTAGTGAGATTTAAAGCCACGCATAATGAACAGGTCACATTTTGACAACAACTAGCTAGCCTCGTTATGTTTCTAGTTAGAAAGATATAGGTTGTATAGTTAATGAATATACTAGTGAGATTTATAGTTAATGAACCAGTGACGTCACTATAAACGTCACTAACAGGTTACGCTCATATGTGGTTTCTATTCCGCACTCGATCACTATTATATGTTCTCAAGCTGTATACCTTCTAACATATAGTGTTCACAGCTCATTATTTTGATATTAAATTCAGTTCGGGTGTTAATGGCTAGCTATATGTTTTCTTTTACATGATTTTCAAAGTTTTTTTCATAAATGAAAAACAACAGGATTCGTAAATAGATTTTGAGAGGCAGAAAATTTTACACATTTCAATGTAGTACAAAGATGTCGTGGAAGCCGGAAGAAAGCACACACGATACTCTTTTAATGGAACATAAATTAAACTATTAGCTTCTGGTAATAAACCTCAAATCCATGAGGGGTTTTCCTGAATCTATAAGAAGAAACTAAAACCCTAATTCGCATTAATTACGCAACTAGGTGACAAAATACCGAAATTTACCGAAATGGAAAAATTGAGTTAAATGCAGAATCATAAACTACCAACTTCGTCCCAAAACAAGCAGGACCTTATTCTGACTTTTGAGCAAAAAGTTTTTAAGGAAACAAATATTATTATAAACGGCATAATCACAGTTTTCAGGGCCTAAATAAAGGAATTCTCTATTTTCAAGGGGTACCTCATGGCAAAACAACTACTATTGCTCAGAAGGCCGTTTTGCTTCAACTTGCCAAATTTCATTCGATTCTGACTCTGAGACCCATGATTTCTACTAGTGCATTTTTGCCTTGTGTATTGATTTCAGGCGCACATGAAAGTTCAGGAAGGTCATGGCGGTCTATTCTACATCATACAAAATAAAAATGCTGTAAATTTGATTAAATATAGCATTGGGTTCTACATAACTCAATTTGTAAAGATTTTTGTGTGGGGTTCAAACCTCAACTACACTAAAAACTAATTAGTGTTTTGGCCTGATGATAATTATGAGCAATCATTATAGAACGGACGTCATATGTTAAAATATTATTATATCTATAAAAATATAATAATACAAAAAATATAATGATAAAGGAGTAAATCTATCACACCAAACAAAATATACAAAAAAAAAAATACAAAATGTAATTAAAAAAATCAATATATATCAAATCAGGCCATAGGGCTTGAGCGTGGACAAACAATCACAAAACCTCTGAAGAAAAAAACAAGAAAAAAGAAAAAGAGGATCAGAAAAAAAAAAAAAAAAAAAAAAAAAAAAAAAAAACTCACTTAGGTTATTGCTACCACCAAAACACTATCTATCGCTTGAAGTATCCATTGCAGTTGTGGGGTTGTCACAATTCCCATGTCAATGGCAACCACTCCAAGAATTGAACTGATTCCCTTAAACTGAATATAAAACATAAACAAATCAAATTTATTGACTAATTGAAACACCCTAGGGAGAAATATTACCTTTCCTCAAGACTTTACAAAAGTTTAATTAATTAGACCATTTGAAATAGAGTGACCCTAAAATTGAAACAGGCACGCGCGCACACACACACACACACAAAAAAGGATAAATTTTCAACTAAGAAGCAGAACACAAATAATATCACAAAAACACTTATACAATAGATGATTAAAATATATATATATATATATATATATATTGTGTTGTTTAAGCAATGGAATATTTACTTTTTTTTGTTGAATAAAAAAGGAGTCTTCAGTGTGGATTCATTTACCTTATGTCACCTTACGATAGTGAAATATTAACTAACTCTTTAAAAAAAATTATTATACATGTTTGGAAAACATAGTACTTTTTTATATGACAAATTTGTTTTTATTCATGCAAATTGAAACATTTTTTGCTTTATATTCAATCTTTTTTTCTCTAATACCAATTCATTTGATGAAAGTAGGGCTCACAATCATCCATTTTCCGAAAGGAAGAGCATTCCACCTATAAGTACTAATTTTAGTTCCAATTTCTAATAGAAAATTGACTATAAATTTTATATTTTAGGAAATTAAAATATCTTAAGACGTGTTGTGTTGGTCGCACATTCAACATAGCGTTCAGACTCATGTGCCTTCCAAAACCAAGGATCTTCGAGCCTGTTGCGTATGATTAGCCAGTGCCATGCTCATTAGGTTAGGGATTTGGGCGATAATAGCTCCTCTGCATCCGAAAGCGCGCTGCCCTCCTAAGCATACAACACTAAGTAATCCAACCTAACCCACATTACTGACTAATGGTGGATATATATATATATATATATACATATACATTTTTTTTTTATACAAGATAGAAATTCTACTCTAGCATAATTTAAGTGTATATGTGTGCGAAGCTCTCTCTTAGAAACTTAAACTTCGGCGCTTACCTCCCCAACCCCACAAGCACTTATACTTGTGGAGTGACCATCGCACCAAGGGTTTGAGGTGGTACTAATGGTGGATAATTAGATTTCTTAGAGGTAAGTATTTTTTTAATGAAGTAGTATTTATTGGGTATTCCTTTTCCATCAATGAATACAATTAAAGCCTTATAAATAGGCATTTTTGTAAATAGTTTGATAGTTTTTGCTCAAGGGTCCTTCCACATAAGGAGAGAAGAAGCCTCCTCGAAAAAATTGAGTGGGTTTCTTTGAAGAGTAATTTGGTAGATTTTTGGGTTGAAATATACCATTGATGTGTTGAGAGTTTGTTTATTTGTTACTGTGAGAGAATTATTAGGGTGTATTGAGGGTTTGGGATTGTGACTTTATATTTGTGAGGTTTGTGAGTGTGATTTATATGAGTATGTGAATTTTTGAGGTTTCATTGAAAGTGGTTGTAATTTATATCGTTGATACTGAGTTTTGGACCTTTTGATTGATGTTGCTTGTGGGCATTGGCTTGGAGGTACTAGAATAACATAAAATATTAATGTTTTGTGTTGATGTTTTATTTTATTGTTTGTATGAATGTGTTTTCATTAGCCCTATATTAGAACAATTGATATTAGAACTTTCGCTATTGCACAACATTATTGAATAACATTTCATTTAATATAAATACAAATGAACTAACAAATAGTAAAATTAACTTGAGGTTCAATTGTTGATCAAATAGACCCAATTAAATACCTTGTACAAAATACTTGCTTTGGTACTAGATCAATTCCACCTTTGATAGAGAATCAAAGATATAACTAACTAACTGCGCCGCAAGCAACTTTTACTATTGTAACTATTATTTCAAGAATTTATCATATAAATTGTTAAGTTATGATTTCTCACATAACATTTATGTTGGCTTTATTTCATAACAAAAAATGTTGTAATTGTATTAATTTATTTCTTAGTATTTTGTGGGATTTATTGTAATGGGTTTAGTATTAAGTTGGTGAAGATTGCTCAATACAGTAAAGTTTGCGACTTGCTCGCGACTGACTTGTGAGTGGATGACCTGCGAAATGTCATATAAGAAACACATGTTGGAAGCTGAAGAGTCAAGTGTCAGGCTATATTTTATGAGTCACTTCGCAACTTGGCTAACTCGCGAGTGACCCGCGAAACTCTCTCTGCCTAGATAATTTTAAGTATGACTCTAATACCCTTCATCCATACTATATATACCCCTATAACCCACAAGATTGAAAGGAGGCTATTCAGAAGAAAACCTAAGAAAGGTTTCTACAACATACCCACCTTGTTAGAGAGAACTACTCATTCGCAAGAGAGAAATCCTTGTAGTCTCTTCTCCTCCCCTCTCCCAATTTTATACCTTGAGAAGAGATTCATACCCAAACATAACCCACACCTATTCAGAGTGTAGAAAGTGTTTTGGATTTTGGGAAGTATTGGGTATATGCCAAAAGAAGCCAGTGAGGTTTGGCAGTGCAATCGGGCAGTATTTTGGGATCCTGATAACTAGTGAAGACAAGACTCCGAGAAGTCCATTTGTAGTTGGAACTTAGAGAGCTCAAGTACTTTAGGTAAATTAGGCTTGGAAGGTCTTTTTGATATCCTTGTACTCCAACTTACTCATTAGTGGATCATTTCGACTTGGAGGGTCGTGGAGAGGTTTTTCGCTGAGTTCTTCAGTGTCTTGTTCGATAGCACATCACTGTGTTATCTTGGGTTTTTTTTCTATTCTTTTACCCACTGCCCTTTCCATTTTAGCATTGCACTTATTTGGAGTCTAAATACAATTGTTGAGTGTTTTGATTAATTAATTTGTTAATCACATATATTCCACATCAAGTATGTTTAGATTAAAATTAATCAAGCCGTAATTAAGAATTTGGAATCTAAACAAGCTATAGTGCTTCGCACTATTTGAGAGCTTTCATAAATAAAAATTACTTAATTAATTAAAAGCTAAATGTGATCTTTAACTAAATATGTAAACAATTCTAAACATCTGAAATAATGTACAATTATCAAAATTTAAGTAGGATATCTTAAGTCAGACTATCACAAATAGTATATATTATTAGCCTCATCTTTGAAGAAATGTTACAAGATAAATGATAATGAAAGCATAATAATATATTTTAACAATACCAATAAACAATCAAATGCACGTTAACTAGTAAAGTTTCTTATCGTCTAATATATAAGAGATCTGAGGTTCAATTTCTGCTTACATCAAAAACCAATTGGTGTTTTGGTCTAATGATAAAGAGTAATTATCAAAAGCGAACGCCATAGGTTGAAAATATCTCTAAAAAAAAAAAAATACACATTTTAACTCTACAGTAATATTTGGCTCACCTTTAACACTGTGAGTCCTACTAATTCATTTGTTGTTGGAGGAAAATGATGAACATGAAAAAGGTACAATACTAAAGTTCTCTATGATAATTTTTTAAGTTAATATATATCTAAAAAAACCCTCTCTCTGCAAATAATTATTATTAAAATAGAATATCCTTAAAAGGCCACTATTTCCCTCTCTTTGAAACCTAAATAGTTATCTTGCTCCCACCAGCACACACACACACTTGAGAAGCAAAAATACTTTCTTTGTTATTTTTAATTTTGATATGTTTATGGGATTACACATACTTGAGAAGCAAAAATGCTTTCTTTGTTATTTTAAATTTTAATATGTGTATGGAATTGAAAAGATATTGAAATTCTTTCAAATTTAAGGATATTTGTTTCTACAACAAGTGTAAAAGCAAAAATTCTAAAAAAAATTATTTATTTGTTATTTTAAATTTTGGTGCATATGGATCACACACACAAACACTTAGAGAAGCAAAAAAGCTTTCTTTGTCATTTTAAATTTTGATATGTATATCTATTTGAAAAGAACTTGAAAATCATTCAAATTTTAGGATAATTATGCCCTAAAACAAGTTGTGGGGCCAGAGAATTTTTGACCCCGGCCCACTTTACATTAGGGCCCAAAGTCCGAGCCGAGGAAAGGCAGTGTCGAGGACATACATTGAAGGCCCAAATGGCCTAGGGATATAGCTGAGGACGATTTTGTCCTCGGCATCCCAGAGTGCTCCTAAAGGAAAGAGCGAGCACAGTGTAAAGAGTGGCCCAAGTAAAAGGTTGCCAGTATTGCAATTAAGTACTCTGCGCCTGACAGGTCCATACTCTTCACCATGCATTTCAGCTTTTACAACCACCCCCAACCACTTTGGGTATGGGCTGAAAAGACAAGCACCATCCCTAAAAAGCGAAACCTACACGTGGACACATAAGAGAGGGGAAAAGCTAGTATAAAAGGGGGAAGAAGCAACCAAGAAAAAGGGGGGGACAAATCGTCTCCTAGACCATGGTGCCCTAAAAAAGGTGAATAATAAGAACATGAAGCTCCATGAAGCTCTTTGGACGAGATTTAAGGACCGGAGCCACTCAGGCCACGCCGGGAAAGAGTCTTATTGGATACACTATGTTCAACTCCGTGTGTCCACCATGAAAACCATGACCAACCACCGCTCGGTGATCAAGATCTAGCCTTTCAGCCCACTCTCTACAAATTTTATTGTTTGGGCCTTTAACGTACAAACCCAACTCACCAACTTGGGATCATTACAAATTGAGTCCTTACAATTGGCGCCGTCTATGAGAAGGCTTGTGCGTTGGCACAGGCGGTGGTGGAATCAAGCCCCTGTCAAACAAGGATCTGCGAAAGATCCTCCACTTCCAACAACACGCTATTGTTGTCCTAATATAAAGTTCCACTAGGGGCTACGCCTCGCAATGTCAGTGGCACGGGCAGTTCTAGGGGCTTCCAACATCAAGTCAACACCCCACACCTTGTTTGGTGGGCTAATCCTCAATACTTAATGAAAATCTAAGTTTTGGACAGAATCAAGGTATTGTATGGTCCTCGGACTCAAACCTATGGGGAAACCAACTACTTAATGAAAATCTAAGTTTTGGACAGAACTAAGGTATTGTATGGTCCTCGGACTCAAACCTATAGGGAAATCAACTACTTAAAGAAAATCTAAGTTTTGGACAGAACCAAGGTATTTTATGGTCATCGGACTCAAACCCATAGGGAAACCAACTACTTAAAGAAAATCTAAGTTTTGGACAGAACCAAGGTATTGTATGGTCCTCGGACTCAAACCTATGGAGAAACCAACTACTTAAAGAAAATCTAAGTTTTGGACAGAACCAAGGTATTGTATGGTCCTCGGACTCAAACCTATGGGGAAACCAACTACTTAAAGAAAATCTAAGTTTTGGACAGAACCAAGGTATTGTATGGTCCTCGGACTCAAACTTATGGGGAAACCAACTACTTAAAGAAAATCTAAGTTTTGGACAGAAACAAGGTATTGTATGGTCCTCGGACTCAAACCTATGAGGAAACCAACTACTTAAAGAAAATCTAAGTTTTGGACAGAACCAAGGTATTGTATGGTCCTCCGACTCAAACCTATGGGGAAACCAACTATCGGACCTATGGGAAGATTAGTCATTAGAAAAGGGATTAAGTCCCAGATAGAATGGAAATCCCGCCCTGTCCTCGGATCTCCAGCTCTAAGGAAACTAATGCCCACGAGTATTTAGGCCTGATATGGTTATACCTTGGCCCTCGGACCGAATGCCAAAAATGGTTAAGGTTATGAATGTGGTCGGGAACGTGCTAAAGTACCTTAGTACTCGGCGACCCTCTCGGGTAGTTAATTTTGGTTTACCCCATCCTCGGACGATCACATCATATGCAATACAGAGCATACAGTTGTTATCACGGTTAGTCTTATATGTTTGGCCTACTTCAGGTCGGCATTATTGTGCCTGTTAATCTCAATAAGTTCAAAATAATAGCTTTTTGTTAACAAAAGTTACGGCCCTAAGTATCGTTCAAAAAAAAAAAAAAAAAACACCCATTCATAAAATAACTAGTGCAGAGAAGAAAGAATAAGTAGAATAGAATAAAATCATCTTTTATTAAGTCAAAGAAATAGTACAGCGTACAATAAAGGGCTTAAACAAGCCTACACCAGAAGCTAACTACAGAAGCAAAAAGAAAAGCAAAAAGAAAAAATACAAGGGAACGATAAATCCTTCAAAATCCTGCTCTAGTAGCCATTAAGCATGCCAAGATGGCCCCATTGATGGAAGAAGAAGCAGAAGAAGAAGCAGAAGCACTAGGATGGCCCCAGTGATTGAAGAGAAGAGGAAGCAGAGGTAAAAGGAGGCACCAGTAAAGGAAGAGAGGAAGAAGCGGGGATGCCTAATCCCCGCGCCAGCTCTGACTCGCATCAGGCAGGTGCCATATTAGTAGCGCTCGAGAGAGAGCGGATGGTACTGACGATGAGCAACCCCAGTTCTGTTGCACCAAAAATTTGATACGACCAACACCTGCTTCGGATTTTGGCTAAAGGAAGGGGAGGCTTCTCTCCCGCCTTATCAAGGGGGAGAAGTATCTTGAGTCTCTGTCTACCTTGCCCTGACCGGGCCATCTTGAGTCTCGGAGAGACCCAATGCTTCTAGAGAGGGTGTGGTCCCTTCACCTCCATCCTTGCCTCAACCATATCACTCCCTAAGGCTTAATCACACCGGTGGTGAGTACTTTGAGCAAAGCTGGAGGGTTAGGGATCTGAAAAGATTGAGGGGTCTGTACGTAAAGGAAATAACCCCCTACCTTGCTTCTTATATGGAGGGCAAGTCTGGTAGCATTTAATCTATACAGATTTCCAAGAAAAGCTACAAACGAGATAATTTCTACTCGACTCCCAACGCCGTCTACAACCGTTGGATTTGAGTGGCCTCGTAAAGGAAACTTATTAAAGACGCGCCTCGTGCACTGAAACGGCAAGAGCGCGGCGTGAGTAAATCTAAAGGAATGTCTCATAACCCAGCGCATTTCTCAGGCAAATGAAGAAACACCAACATTAATGAAGGACAAAGCTAGGCAAACAGTGATATAGGCCCGACTTCACCAAAACCCTTCTCTCCGACCAAGGGGTCGGAGAGCAGAATTTTGAGGGGCTATTGTGGGGCTAGAGAATTTATGACCACGACCCACTTTACATTAGGGCCCAAAACCCGAGCCGAGGAAAGGCAGTGCCGAGGACATACATTGAAGGCCCAAATGGCCTAGGGATATAGCTGAGGACGATTTTGTCCTCGGCATCCCAGAGCGCTCCTAAAGGAAAGAGCGAGCACAGTGTAAAGAGTGGCCCAAGTAAAAGGCTGCCAGTACTGCAATTAAGTACTCTGCGCCTGACAGGTCCATACTCTTCACCATGCTTTTCAGCTTTTACAACCACCCCCAACTACTTTGGGTATGGGCTGAAAAGACAAGCACCATCCCTAAAAAGCGAAACCTACACGTGGACACATAAGAGAGGGGAAAAGCTAGTATAAAAGGGGGAAGAAGCAACCAAGAAAAAGGGGGGGACAAATCGTCTCCCGGACCATGGCGCCCTAAAAAAGGTGAATAATAAAAACATGAAGCTCCATGAAGCTCTTCGGATGAGATTTAAGGACCGGAGCCACTCAGGCCACGCCGGGAAAGAGTCTTATTGGATACACTATGTTCAACTCAGTGCGTCCACCATGAAAACCATGACCAACCACCGCTCGGTGACCAAGGCCTAGCCTTTCAGCCCACTCTCTACAAATTTTATTATTTGGGCTTTTAACGTACGAACCCAACTCACCAACTTGGGATCGTTACAAATTGAGTCCTTACACAAGTTTAAAGCCAAAAATGATTTCTTTGTTATTTTAAAGAGAAGTGCTACATTCACAATATTTTTATAACACTTTCACAATATTTTCGTAACACTTTCACAACAAATCATAGGTGGTAAGTTATTATTAGTTCTAATTTGAAAATATTATTAAAATTACTTTTTAGTCCACTAATAACAACCTATTTCTTAGGATTTGTTGTGAAATGTTATGAACATAATATTTCTCTATTTTAAATGTTCTAGATTTGAAAAAAACTTGAACAATATTCAAATTTTAGGATAATTTTATCCTACAACAAGTGTAAATATAGTTATATAAGACCCACAAGCAACTGTTATGCAAATCCATTATTATTTTTTCAAGTTTTAAATTTTTAATATGCATAATGGTTTGAAAATGAATAACTTTAAATATTATCCAAATTTTAGGATAATTGAGTCCTCACAATATAGGTATATATATAATTATATAAGTAAGATATTTCACAAATACAATTTGTGAAACATATATATATATATATATATATATATATAGGGGTATTATTCCAATTTTACAATGAAACATATAATTGTTGGGTTAAAAATTAATCCCGATTAATTAATTCAATTACCCAAATTAATTAATTAATCAAATTACATGTGAATCACGTGGAGGCACAATCAAATCACCAAACTAAATAGAGTGCAACTTAAAATAAATTTCACAAGGCAATTTGATCACGTTGAAGAAAATCATTGCAGACAAAAATCCCACCGAGTGAATTGCAAGTCACTACTCCCAAAAAATCCACTAATTAAGAAACAAATGGTTACAAGTATAAGGAATTTTATCCTAACTAGACTATCCCAAAATATCAACCTATAGTTGAACCTACTGACCTATACTAGTATCAACTCTAATACCCAATTGGATTTGTTTTTGTAGAGACTTCTCCTTTGCGCAAATCCCAGTATGTGACTGATTAATAGCACAACAACTTGATTGTTGTTGTATGACAGAGTTCTTCAATCCACACTTGTAGATTAGGAAGGAGCCTGGTACAAAACCCTAAGGTGCACAAAAAGTTGTAGTAGCTCCTATAAAACGTGTATCTCTGTAAACTCTCTATGTGTCTTTGTGTATCTGATGGTGGCTATGAAATATAGCTTTATATGCTCTAGAACCCTAGTGCACGAAACCTTAGGAAAGCCATGTCATCATGGGTTGAAAATAGATCTAAAAATTCAAAATCCTCATAGCAAGATAGATTCAGAGGTGTTGAGCTAGGTATTGAGGTTCATTAAATCTCGATAGATCGATAGGTATCGAGCTAGGTGTTGAGATCTGTAGTTCCATTTTATTTTTTTGTACTGTTTCTTGAGTATTCTTCATGGCTTCAATAATACTAATTTTTTGACACTAAATTAAAATGATATTCTTGAATATATTAGAACCAAAAAATCAATTACAAGTAAAAGATGCATTTTGTCTCTGGATATGCCAATTACAAATTTACCCTTACAATAACTAACAATACTTACTTTTAGGCGAAATTATACTGTTGATCCCTCAAGTTTACCATGTGTGCGCAATTGGTCCCTTAGATTTCAAGTGAGCACATTTGGTTCCTCAAGTTTTCAAAATGAGCAATACAAGTAATTCTATTAATTTTCATTAGTAGTATTTCTTATGTGGCTAATGGAATAATGGCCTATCATTTTTTTTAAATGATGTGGCTTTTCTTTTTATTTAGAAAAATGATTTTACACAGAAAAAAAATGTAACCATGGCAAATGCAATTGGGTAAAAGAAGCAATGGAAGGTGAGAAACCAACAACACTAGTGTGCACAGTGTTACCCATAAACCACACCAATTTATGCTACAAGGTTTGCTCTGTATGTGGTAAAGGGTTCAGTTTAACGAGTGATTTTAGGCTGAAGTTTGCCAAAGGGACTCAAAGGTTGGTAGTGGTGGATGAGTTTAACAACAGAGACATTCTCATTCCTGCTAGCCCCACCATTCTTGCTATTCCTCTTGATATTCGTTGTGATATAGGGGATCGACTTCGCTTCAATTTCGATGTTCTTCAATTCAATCAGGTTTCCCTTTTTTCCCTTTTTCTTTTCTTTATTTATTTACTTTGTTGGGTTCTAAGACTTTAGGTTTAAATGTATTAGAACTTCAATTTGTAATGTTGGCAAATTATGATTAAAACGTTTTGGTCTTTGTTTTAGACTTGCTCAAAGTGTGTTTATATGTAAAGTTGGAATCGAGTGTTTTGCAGGATTTACTATGTAAATCTGCTTGGCTCGATCGATTGAAAATTAGACTCGATCGATCGAAGCTCGTGCAGATTGTTTTTCTACAGAATTTTCCAACTCATCCCAAGCTCGTTTAACGTGTAGGGTTTATGTTTTGTCTTAAGTATAAAAGGGAAAATTCTAGCCACGTTTTAGGTTGCTCCTTATGTTGTGTGTGAGAATCTTTTATGAGATCAAGAGGTGGTTGCCTTCACACATACTTAGAGTTTCCAAGATTCAAGATTATGTCAAGAACTTGGTGATCGATTCAGTTGCTACATTCAAGAGCTTAAAGATACACAAGCAGGTGTGCTTGTGCTTGTTGGGAATTCAAGAAAGAAGTAGTCCGTGGACTCGGAGCTGTCACGTGGTCGCGGTAGTAAGTTTCCTACTCGAGGTAGCAATAGGATGTTAGTGGTCTAAGTCACTATTGTGTAAACTTCAATTCTTTCATAGTGAATTCAATTTTACCTTGAGGATAGCTAGGTTAAATCCTCCCCAAGTTTTTTACCAGTTTGGTTTTCCTAGGTTATCATATCGTTGTGTTCTTTATTTTCCGCACTTGTCAATAATATGATTTGTATGTGTTAACCTAGATCTGCATAATTTACCTAAGTTAATCACTTGGCTAAATAACTAAGTTAATCTGGTTGTGTTTTAAGGGGTCTAAAAACAAACATACTTTACCATGGCATTGGCAATGTGATGAGACTTTTCTTCTTCTTCTTTTTTCTAATCAACAAATATCTAAGTAAAAGCAATGCTCCAATTATGAAATTAGAGGACATTTCTGGATAGGATTCTATGTACAGTTAATTAATTTTGATTATGGGTATGATGATTAATTTTTTGGGAGGGTAATTGTATATTTTTTGTAGGAGCCTTTTACGATCCCACTTGTCTTTGCAAATTCTGCAATGTCAATGCCTTCAATTCCGTCTCCTCTGATTCCAAACTCTTCTTCCGTGTCCTCGTAAGTCACCTCTCAAAGGACCCAAACCAATTTCCTATTTGTTTTCAGTGAAAATAGCCAAATACTACGTTTTGGCAAACTTTATGGCAAACTAGCACTGTTTCGAAAATATTTAGCAATCTACCACTTTTTTAGTACTTGAATTCCACAAAATCGAGTTCTAAATAGTATTCGAGTTCAGTGAACTCGAGTTCCTAGTGAGTCGCCAACGTGGCACTGCTGACCTGGAATTTGTGTAATTAAAAAAAAAATTTAATGTGGTACTCGATATTACTAAAATCGAGTATCTTTTTATAGTAATCAAGCTTACTGCAGTCGAGTACTTGGGGTTTTTTTTCCCCCCTACTTTTTGTTTATGTTGGAATGGCTTGAATAGTCAAACTTAGTAACTTGACATTAGCCAAAAAACCATTAAATGGCTTACATGCCCATGTCAAGAAGATGCATGATATTCAAGAAGTTTCATGCGTGAAGAAATGCAAGAGCTTGCATTAAATGTTCTTCATGAATTGTCAAAGAAGATGGCCAGGAAGAACACCTGACATACAAACCAAATTCATGCTTCTTTTCTTTGGCCATAAATGCTTGCCATTTTCTTTGACTTGACAAGTTTCTTTGACTTGCAAGAGTGAGTTCCTACGGGAGATAAAAAATTTAAAAAAAAAAAAAAAAAAGTGTGCCTCTACGTGAGACAGAGAGATGGAAAAGAACTCGACTGTATGAAAAAAAAAAAATATACGAGTTACTCAATTGTATGAAGCTCGAGTACTATAAAGAAGTACTCAATTTCAGTAATATCGATTACCACATTGTTTTTTTAATTACACAAATTCCAGGTCTGCAGTGCCAAGCTGGCGACTCACTAGGAACTCGAGTATTAAAAAAGTGGTATATTGTTAAATATTTCTAAAACAGTGCCAGTTTGCCACAAATTTTGCCAAAACGTGATATTTGGCTATTTTCGGCATTTGTTTCCATTGAAATTACTTGAATTGGAACTGTTCAGATTTTTATTTTTAATGTGTAAACTCATTTTTGTAATCTTTTAACAAAAAGAAATGCCACATCATTTAAAAAAAAAAAAAAAGACAAGTCATTATTACGTTAGCCACGTAAACAATACTACTAATGAAAGTTAATAAAATGACTTATATTGCTCATTCTAAAAACTTGAGAGATCAATTGCGCTCACTTAAAACCTGAGGGACTAATTATGTACACATAGTAAACTTGAAAGACTAACAATATAGTTTCGTCTTACTTTTATAGGAGTATCTTCTATTCCTAATAAAACTGATTTTAATTGTTAGCACAGTTTTCATTCAATGTAGCAATTAATGTGCTCACAAATTATTTTATCAAGGGCAAAATCTGTTACACACTGTATACATAAACTGAAATCGTGAGTTGATTTTAGTTATTGAAACACGCTATAGATACTAGTATAGGTCACTATTACACACTGTAATAACCATCCTCCTTTTAGTATAGCTCACTAGCTTTATTAGTTTGATTGGAATACAATCATCAATACATAAGTTACGCAACAATATAGATACTAGTACAGATCAGAGATGGGTATTATCAAAGTATAGCCTCATTGGCTTATCACACTTGGGTTTAAAGTAGCTAAGGCGAGGAATTCAGCATCGTCCTCCAATATAGCCATAACGTTTTCATCTAAGGTCACCCATGCTTCAATTCCTTTGCCATAGATAGCATTTTGGAGAATAGTGAGTTTCCTACCGGAGCCTACTTCCCCCATCAGCCCAACCCAAATGGGTTTTCCCCATCCAAAATCGATTTCGTTGAAACCAAATGTTAACCAACTGGTGAAAGCAAAAATTTCAGGGTTCTCTCTGGAGAATACTACCGTTGCAGCCTTTTGGATTGCGTACTCGATCAAGCCTATAAAACCTTCGTGACCTTGCAGAATTCTCACATCACTGTCGATTTTTGACACAGCTTCTTTGAGGGTTGCCACCAAGCCACGCATCTCGATCTCTGTCGACTCTGCTGAGTTATAATCGTAGGCTGCTAATGCCCACCAAAAGATATTACCCATAGAAGAATCCGACAAGCGTGGCTTTGCTTTTCTCCGGATGCTTATCGCTTGGGCCAGTATAGATGGCCTTGGAGAACCAGATGCTAATCTAGAAGCAGCTCTAGCGTGTTTACAAATGAAACCAGATAGTGATTCAACTCGGGTTGGGTTTTCCACTCGTTCACTCCTTGCCTTTGCCCTTAGAGTAGCTATGGCCTTGGCATCAAACACAAATCTCCTTGTCTTGTACTTGCCTTCCCTGAACCAAAGCCTTTCCACTAAAGGTTTAGCAATATGAGGCAATATATTTTGTGGAGGAAAGTGTGATAATGATGATGCCTCGGTAAAATTAGGACTTACTAACTTGTTACAAGGCCCGCCTGTAGTGGCAGCCCAAGTGCTAAGGAAAGCACTCAGGGTGATTCCATCTGTGATCTTATGTGACGCGCATAAACCGATTGCTATTCCACCACAATCAAATATGTTCACTTGTACAGCAAATTGGGCAGCTTCCATTGGGTTTGGTTCTTTGCGAAATGGAGAGCAAGGAAGAAAATGGTTTAACGACTCCGTTTTAGGATTTTGAAGAAATTTAGACAAACAGCAATGGACTCGGGCCTCATTATATGGAATGCCCTCTTCATAATAATCAATAAAGAGGTTGTCTTTCATCCTTCCAGAAAATGGGTAGAAACTATTTAGGGTTTCTGAAAGTGAGTTTTTTAGGTGAGCTTGGGGATTCTTGGAATGAATATGGTTCTTGGGGTAAAAGAGGATAAGTGGAGCATAGGTTGTAGGAGTGATCTGGTCCAAGAGAGAGAGTTTGAAGGGTTTTATATGATGAATTGCTGGTGAAGATGGTTTGATGATTTCTCTTGAGATGATATCAACGTCCATCATCATTTTTTTTTTCAGACAGAAGTTTATCTTTAACTAAACCACTGCCTCTAGATATGTTTGCTTTACTTTCACAAAGATATCTTGAAAAATGATCCTATTCCCTTTTATAGAGACAGAGCGCATAATTTTTATGAACAAATTGCTAACGCTTGGTTGTTAGGTACCTCAAACTTGCTAGTTCAAATTTAGTTGGAGCAATTAGTAGTTAGTAGTTGGAAGTCTTTTTTTTTTTTTTTGGGTAAACAGTAGTTGGAAGTTGGCACTTAATTTGATTAATGGTGATGTTTCATGTTTTTTTTTTTGCGGGGGGAGTAACAGTGATGTTTCCTGTTTGGTTGGTTTATACATTTTGGAATGTGTTTTGAAGTTTTCAACTATCAATGATCAGTATACGTACGTCTAAATCAAATAATAATAATAATAATAATAATCAGTTATTTCATTGAAAACATTAGCTTTAAAAATTTTTAAGGAATGGCTTGCTCAAGAAACAAGGTTTCGAATAACGATTTAAAACTATTCAAGGAATTGATATAAAATCCAATATTTTGCTCATCCAAATGGAGCACAAATTTGGATTGCATGCATTGGTTCGTTGGAGACACTTTGTTCAGTCAAAAATAGAATGGAATATGAAATATATACGTACCCCATTTTTTTTTTTTTTTTTTTGAGGGAATATAAGTACACATTCACAATGATAAATACTAATAGACTCATCCCCAACAGAATTCACGCAAGAAATATAGAGTAAAGTATAGCAACACTCACTACTTTAAGGAATTCACCGAAGAAATATGAACAAGAAACTCAGCGCCTATCAAAATCCCCCGAGAGATAAAAGTTTTTAACAAGAAGAAATTCCTTCTTCTCACAAAGCCAAAGCCTAAAAATAATACCCAATATTCTGTCTGATTTCTATTCACACGTGAGCTAGAACTTATGTTAAACCACTTGGAACAACCCTCTGAGCATGAAGAATGAAAACTTACATTTTCAAGACAAAAAATTTTATAAGAATAAGAAAAACTTGACCAAATACTCAAAAAAACAACTAATAAGACCCATTAACAAGACTTAGAAAATGGAAAATATACCTTAGAAAACAAATAGACAAAACTATAAGTGAGATTCGAAATTCATTTTTTCTCAAGTATATATGCTAGACCAAACAACTTGTATTAAAATAGTCATAACACCCTCTAAAAATGTTGGATATATTTCAGAAACAATTTTTTTTTTTTGGTGTGATTATGTAAACAAGAACAACATATAGATCTAATCATAAACAAGAACACACTTAAATTTAATATATAAGAAGAAATCTATACAATAATTAAATAACTCACAAATCAAATGCGTCAAAAATATTAATAAATAATGCAAAACTAATCAAGTTTTATATTTAACACAATTTTCTTAAAACAGATATTGCCCATTTCACATTCAATGGTGCTTACAAACTCACGAACGTCTCTCAAGATAAATTGATTAACAGCATGGAGAAGAAGAAATGCAATATCCGTGCTCAATGAACTGAACTATATTGCTTTCTCACTCTTTTGACTCTATGCAAAGATGTATGCACGAAAATATTGTTCGGGAAAAATTGTTGGGCACAGATTTAATTATTAACTCAAAAAATAAAGTAATAAAACATTTTATTTGGACAAGAGTGCCTACTTCAATATTCTCAAAAAAAAAATACTACTTCAAAAAAAATACTACTTCAAAAAAAATCAGTTATAGTCTTACACGTATTAGTATTAGATTGCACATGTCCTTTTGTAATTTATTGCTACATATAGTTATTAGCAAGGTTGTTAAAATCGAACTGGACCGTATGGTCGGACCAGATTAATCAAAAATTGGTTTTTTTTACATAAAAAACCGGAATTTTCTCTTTTGCAGTGAACCCCGATTCAGCCGTACGGTTGAACCGTGCACGGTTTTTCAGATTTTCTTCCCACAAAATTTTGCTAAAAAATCTCAGTCTTGATCTTGTTTGTCCACCACCAAAAGCTCCACCATCACTGGATCTGACCGTTAGAATGATCGATCTGTTTGTTTGGAGATGAAAGACCGAGAGAGGGAAGGGAGAGAGAGAGGCGAGAGTGATAGAGAGAACGAAGTAACAGAGAAATAGTGAACAAAGTAACAGAGAGAAAAGAGAACTAGGATTTGATACAAGGAATAGGGGAATGGTTTTTACTTTAAATTTTTTACCTAAAAAGTCACGCCTCGCCCTCTTTTTTTTTTTTTTGATAATCATCCAACAATTTCGAGTCTTTTGGGTTAATATTGCAAAATCTAAAATTAATTTGCGTTATAGGAACTGTTGGAAGTTATTTGGCAGATTGAGGAGAGAGACTGAATTTCGGCATCACCATTGCCGAAATTCAACCAAAAAGTAGGAGAGAGAAGAATCAAAGGGAGGAAAGAGAAAATGTTGAATTTCGGCAACGTGGATGCCGAAATTCCACTGCCCCTATTCAGCCAATTTCGGCATCACCATTATGAGTAAAAAAAAGTTTCATGTCCACAATATTTTCACAATAAATCACATGTAATTAGTTATTATTAGTTCAAAAAAAATTGTGACAACTAATTGTGGCAATGGCATTGTCGAAATAGGAAAAAAAAAATTTGTGGCAAACTAATTGTGACAATACCATTTCCGAAATAGGGAGAAAAATAAAAGTGACAAACTAATTAAGGCAATTGCATTACCGAAATAGGGAGAAAAAAAAATTGTTACAACCAAATTGTGGCAATACTATTGCCGAAATAAGGGAATAAAAAAAAAAAATTAAGCAATTGTGGCAATGGGATTGCCGAAATAGGTAGGAAAAAAAAAAAAAAAAGAGAAAATGATTACTTGCTACTGCGAAAATGTAAAAAAAAAAAAAAAAAAAAAAAAAAAAAAAAAAGGATTACGCAATGCTATTGCCGTAATCCTCTTTTTTTTTTTTTTTTTTTTTTCCACATTTTCGGCAATGCTATTGCCGTAATTCTTATTTTTTTGTTTATCACATTTTCGTCAATATAATTTCCGAAATAGGGAAACAAAATTTTTCCCCTATTTCGGCAATTCCATTGCCACAATCCTTCTCTCTTTTTTTTTTTTTTTCTCACATTTTCGGCAATGCGTCATAATTTTTTTTTTCCCTCACATTTTCGGCAATGGCATTACCGAAATAGGGAAGTTTCCCTACCTATTTCGGCAATCCCATTGCCACAATTGCTTAATTTTTTTTTTTTATTCCCTTATTTCGGCAATAGTATTGCCACAATTTGGTTGTAACAATTTTTTTTTCTCCCTATTTCGGTAATGCAATTACCTTAATTAGTTTGTCACTTTTATTTTTCTCCCTATTTCGGAAATGGTATTGTCACAATTAGTTTGCCACAAATTTTTTTTTTCCTATTTCGACAATGCCATTGCCACAATTAGTTGTCACAATTTTTTTTGAACTAATAATAACTAATTACATGTGATTTATTGTGAAAATATTGTGGACATGAAACTTTTTTTTACTCATAATGGTGATGCCGAAATTGGCTGAATAGGGGCAGTGGAATTTCGGCATCCACGTTGCCGAAATTCAACATTTTCTCTTTCCTCCCTTTGATTCTTCTCTCTCCTACTTTTTGGTTGAATTTCGGCAATGGTGATGCCGAAATTCAGTCTCTCTCCTCAATCTGCCAAATAACTTCCAACAGTTCCTATAACGCAAATTAATTTTAGATTTTGCAATATTAACCCAAAAGACTCAACAATTTCTCCAGCTCTTTATTATCACCTTTCCCATCACTCGACTAGTTGACTTTTTTTTTCTCCCTTTATAAGAGATATTTTACAATCTTTGTAATAAATTACAAAAAGATCATCTATATTTTACCCTTTTTAAATATTAGGGTAAATTACAAAAGATTTCAAACGGACTGTAATGCCGTTATTTATTTTACCCTTTTTACTCTTTCTTCTCACTCTTTCTCTGGCTGCCTCATCCCTTTTTCCACTCTCAGACCACTCTTTCTTCTCTCTCTCACACACACACTCTCTCTCTCACAGAAAGAGAGAACCAAAAAAGAAGAAGGGAGAAATGGCTACTGTGACTTCCTTCTCCAGAGGATTCGCTTCGGCATCTGAGGAAAACGAGGTCATCGGCAGTGGCCCTGGTGGCTACACGGCCACCATCAAAGCCGCTTAGTTGGGTCTCGAGACCACTTGTATTGAGAAGCGTGGTGCCCTCGGTGGCACTTGCCTCAACGTCGGTTGCATCCCCTCCAAGGTTCGATTCAGTTTTACATTTTTTTTTGGGTTTAGTGCTTCTGAGATCTAATTGGTTAATTTGTTGTAGAATTGTAATTTTTTTCGGTGTGAATCTGTGTTGGCTCTCGTGGTCTTTGTGGTGGCGTCGTGCTGTGGGTTTGTAGTGGTTCGTGGGTGTGGATCGGCGTTGGAGGGTTTGGGTTATTTGTGGGTTGGCGATGGATGTTTGTGGATTTTGGTTTGGATTGATTGTGGGTTGGTAGTGCGGTGGAGGCTTGTGGATTTTGGTTTGGATCGGTGGTGATGGGTTTGCTTTGGGTTTTTTTTTTTTTTTTTTTTTTTTGAGCAAAGGTTTTGTGGGTTCTTATGAATGGTTATGTTAAGTGTAATATGGGTTCTCAGGCTTTGAGGGATATGTTGGTAAGTGGAGTTGAGCTTGATGAATTTTGTGTAAACTGTACTTATTTTGCTTGTGCTCAAACTGGGGCGGTTTTGCAAGGAAAATAGATTCATGAGTATGTTAGGAAGAGGAAAGGGATGGAGACAGATGGGTTTGAGGGTGAGAGAGAGAGTATAAAATAAATAACGGCGTTACAGTCCGTTTGGACTAAAGGACTCAAATGGCTAGTTTTGAAATCTTTTGGACCTCTTTGGTATTTGGTCAAATCTCAAGAGTAGTTAGTGAAATTTACCCTAAATATTATTTTGGTTAAGATTGTTGAATTTTCCTCATGTATTATATTTATTTTTGTATTAATAAATTAATAAAATAATTATTACATCGCCACGGTCCAACCTTGACCGGACTTGAATTTTAAAAACCTTAAACCTTTTCTTTTTATAATTTATTGAACAGTCCGGGTCTATTTGATTAACCTTTCATTATTTGTTTTTTCATTTGCACTTGGTGTTTTATGTTTTGTAACTCATGGCTATTCATTTTCGTTTGGGCATTGGTGTAACCCATGGCTATTCATTTCCTTTCGCTTTTCAGTTTAGTTCTTTGTGTAAATAAAACAAGCCTTGAAAATTAGGAAAATAAGCAGTGCCCATCGTCCTCTGCTCTTATTTTGTATCAACCTTGAAGTGAAGCATCAACTATTTCTCTTTCAAATTCCAATTCCAATTCCAATTCTTCAATCTATTTTTTTTTTTTTGTTGGTAGATTGCTTATATGAGCTAATGGAAATCAGTTTCATCTTACTCCAAGTTTTCGACGAAATGGGTTAGGCTTCGACATAAAAATAAAAAATAAATAAAAATACATAAACAAATGTTGTACCGCATCCATGGCTAAAATTGCGCTATAACCTTATGAAAGTGGTCATTATCCTCATCGTGAAAGCAAGGCTGGCTAAGCAAAGAGGAAGATCTCCCATTGCTCCGCAAAGGGTTTTTTTTGTTTTTTTAATATCTATTATTCAAAGTTCTTTCCTTCATACGTATTTACTTATTTGTCTTTGCAATGTTTTTCGTTCTATTTATCAAGTTTCTATACTTTTGTTCAATCAAAGAAATTAGGGTGCATATTGGAATTCATTAAGCGAAATCAAAGTTGAACATTTTCAGTGATCATGCTCAGGTACAAAATTTGTACTATTTATTTATTGATGCTATCTGCATGTTGTTTCCTTTTTATTTTTGTTGGTTTACCAAATTTCCATTGTAGGTAGCAGCCCCTGGTTTATTAAAATTTTGCTTTCCATATGCTCCGCAAATTTTGTATGAGAAATAAATGAAAAGTTATCGGTTTACGCCATGGAAAGTTATAGATATACACATGTCCTCTAAAAAAAGAATTATACATCTTTCAAAAGACTTAAAAATCCCATTTTCAATTCATTGTCATTTGAATTATTATATATTATATTACATGCATGAGACCACAATGGTGAAACCAGTTAATTTTTCCAAATAAATTCTTTTAGTAGTCCAAATAAAAATAATAACAATGACATGAAAATATAAAATCTAATATTTTTGTTAGTTCAAGTAAAAACAGTATTTACAATGAAACTAGTAATGTGTAATTATTTTTTAAATGGAAAATATGAGGATGCATGCATGCAATGATGACACCCAAGCTTTTCTCAAACCGTTTTGCTTTCCTTGATTATAATTTTAAAAAAAGTAATCCTTGATTATAATTATTTTTGAGTTATTTTCAATTGTTACTTCTACTTAATATTTTTAAATAACACTACTTGCATAAGATTTTCCAAGCATCACAATAATAATAATATTTACAGTAACAGGGAAAAAATATAAAAACAATAGTGCAACACAGAGGCTAAATACTAGTTATATAAAACAATGGTTAAGGCTAATTTAGAACTTACATATTAATTACTAGCCTCTATGCATACGTGTTATGCATGTTTAGAGACTGTTCTATTTTTTTTTTTTCCTAAAAAATAATTTTCACATATATTAATTTGGGGTTGTTACATCATCCAATTATCAAAATTCCTAGGGGAGTGAGAAGTGAGAATTTTTTATATTTATTTTTTCAAAAAAAAAAAAAAGATAAACGTGATATGTGTGCATTTGTGTGTGTGTGTATATATATATATTTTTCAAACAAATAAAAAAGATAAACAATAATTGTAATTTTTTTTTAAACATGTATTTGGAAGTGTTGTACTGGGGTCTATAATAATAATAATAATAAAAGTGATACACACACTAGCCTCATTACACGCACTTCGCACGTGTGATGAGGCCCTTTTTTTTTTTTTTAGTGGTCCTATTTTGTAGCAAAAAAAGAAAATGTGTTTTTATTTATATATATATATATATAATTTTTATTTTGAAAATTTAATTTATAAATGGATAAAATAATTTGAAAATCAACAAGAGAGTGACCTTATTTTTTAGGCAATGTTTTAGTAGGAGTTAGAATTGTATTTTTACCGGATTGTTCTTTAGTTTCGTCTCTACTTAAACATAGGGACATATGGGCATTTTAGAACCAAAAAAATGAGGAATCCAAACAGATGAAACCCCTTAAATAGTAGTGTGTGTGTGTGTGTATATATATATATATATATTTTTTTTTTAGTTTAATAATTGTGGGGCCTGAGAGCTCACAACCCGGCCCACTTCCCATTAGGACCCAGGGCCCGTACCGAGGATAGGTGTTGCTGAGGACAAATAGTGAAAGACCAAATGGCCCATAGGCACAGCCGAGGATATCCCTGTCCTCGGCTTCCCAAGACTTCAAAAGAAATATCAGTTTATCGTCAAAGGCAACCTTTAGAGCGCCCTCAGAAGAGAAGGCGAGCAGGATGGGACTCATACGGGAATAAAGTATGTAAATGGTTTAAGGAGAAAACGTCACATCCGCATTAAATACACCCACAAACGTACTAACCGTATTAATGAGAAAAGACTCCTGAACAGCGTGGTTTCGGTTAGTGCAACTAACAAAAAGTAGGGTTAAGCGGCTGATGGGATAGATACTCAAGTAGGTACCTGCATGATCAACGGATGGAGGGTCAGGATCGACTAGGAAGGTCTATATAACGTAAAGGCTGATGCGCCAAAAAGGGGGGGACAACCAGTCTATCAAGCGATGGTGTCCTAGAAAAAAGGAGGATAATAAGAGCACAAAGCTCCACAGACTCCTCGGACGAGATTCACTGACCGGAGCTACCCAAACCACTGTCCGGTGACCAAGGCCTAACCTTTCAAACTCACGCTCTACAAATTATATTGTCTGGGCCCTTTACGTACGAGTCCAATATCATCTTGGGATCGTTACGAATTGAGTCCCTACAATAATAAAAGTGATATGGAAAATATTGGGATAAGGAAAAGTAATTCTTTTTTATTTTTGATAAAGTAATTCTTTTCTAAATGAGTAGTACTTTCTTTTTTTAATAATCTAGAGGCATTTTAGTTTGGAAAAAGAAAAACAAAGGGCTAAATTTTTTATTTAACATTAAAGTCCCTATTTTTAAGAGAAGTCACTGTTTATTAATAAGGGTATTTTTTAAATCACATAAATGTCCAGTTCAATGAAGAGATTTTTATGGAAAATAGTGTGACATTATCGATGATAATGACCCTATTCCTAAAACATTTGTAAGAGAAGTTATTAAATACTGGATGTGAGTATTTTTTACTATAAAAAAGTCCAGATCAAGCAATTGAACCCTCTTATAAATAATATAGATTACACAAACAAAATATACAAACAATTTAATTTTGAAGTGCTTAAAAATATTACATTACAAGCCAACATTATAATGTATTAGAAATATATACATGTGCTTTCAAAAACTTTCCATCATAATGTTGAGTAGAATTGATGTCCAAATTCGATAATGTACACAATATGAAGTTCAAGGTAAATATCATTTGCATAGAAACTCCATATAGTGGACATGTAAATAAATCAAGGCCTTTCACATGAATATCTTTGAACATTAGAAAGATAAAATGATAAAGGTTTTTATTCATGGTGTGGCTTCTATTTCCCACATAAGGATAGCAACAGTTCTGTTTCTCCTGCACCACTTGTAAAACCACAGTCCCCACTTTCTCTCCTGTACCCCAATTCAAATTAAAAGTTGTTCTAAGATTCAAAGAAAATAAAAGGAAACACATGGACATATAGCACTTTGTATTCTTTAAATGAAACCATATATATACATACATACATACATATATATGAGCATTTTGTATACATCCTATATATGAAAGGTCTCTCCATATTTTCTAATAAATTTTAACCATAAAAAATGTTAGCACTTTGAACTTCAAATTGCAATTCAAAATGGTAGCCTTTTGCATACATCCTCTCTCTCTCTCTCTCTCTCTCTCTCTCTCAAAAAAGTGAATCAAAATTTCTTCCTATCAAGTAGAGTGAGCCTGTCCAATTGGAATTTATAACAGTAATCTTTCCAAATCTAAGAATGTAAGCAAATATAGAATGGCAAAACTCTTAATTTTCCATGTAACTACATGAAACAATTCTCACATGAAACTACAAAATTCGTATTAAAGTATATAGAATCTAGAAGGACCAATCACCATTTAAACATTATGAGTCTCTAAAAAGCAAAGAAATTGTAACATCACCAAACTTGTGCATGGTAAGGATATGAACAAATCCTATTGCTATTTCTTAAGTAAATGTTATGCCTCTTCAATGCTGGGTTATAACAGCTAGGGCAAATTATAACTTACCCACTTGTGGTGATGAATATAACAACGATAATGCCTCAAAAAAAATTAGGATGTACTAATTTGTTACAAGGCCAGCCTGCAATGGCAGTCCAAGTGTTGAGGAAAGCACTCAGGGTGATTCCATCTGTGATCTTATGTGAAGCGCATAAACCAATTCCAGTTCCACCATGATCAAATATATTGACTTGTACGGCTAATTGGGCATTACTATATGGACAACAAGGAAGAAAGTGGCTTAAAGACTCCATTTTAGGGTGTTGAAGAAATTCAGACAAACAGTAATGGATTTGGGCCTCATTATATGGAATTCCCTCGTCGTAATAATCAATAAAGAGATTGTCTTTCATCTTTCTAGAAAATGGGTAGAAGCTATTTAGGGTTTTTGAGAGTGAGTTTTTTAGGTGATCAATTGAAGAGGTTTGGGGACTCTTGGAGTAAGAGCATTCCCATTGGGACTGCCAAATGGGAAATGTAAGTTTGATTTACCATACACCCCCTTAAAATGATGCTCCATCTGGACTGCTAAATGATGCCAATTGTAAAAAATTTTACAATGTTGCTACAATACCATCCTAAATGTAGGATGGCACTGTAGCACTATTGTATTTCTTTTTAAATCACTTTTATTCTCTCTCTCTCCTCTGTCCCCTTTCTCCACTGTCTTCTCTTTCTCCAGGTTGAGATGCTCTCTATCTTTCTCAACTCTTTCTTTCTTCATCGTTTTCTCATCTACCTTCTCTCACTCTCTAACTCGCTGTTGGCCAAAGCATGGTCCGAGATCGGCGTGATAATCTTTAGGTGGATTGGCATTCTCAACTCACTGTTTTTTGGGTTTTTTTTTTTTTTTTTGGCGAGATTAGCGTGATTTAGGTGGATTTTGGTGTGAGATTGGCGTGACAGTCTTTAACGTATTTTTCTAGGTATTTTTTGTGGTTTTTGGCGATGGAGATTGGCGAGTGGGCGTGGGTAAGGTGTAGATTGGTGACTGTGTTTGTAACTAATGTGGGCATGGGTCAAGTGGTGCAGCGACAGTGTGGGTTTCTGGCTTTGATTTTGGATTTTGGATTTTGATTTGGCTATGGATTTTGGATTTTGATTTTTTGGCTGGATTTTGCTCAGCAGAGGTGGGTGGTGTGATTGAGAAGCTAGACGGTGGTGGCGGTGGGTGGTTGAGACTGTAAGAGAAATAGAGATCAGAGAGAGAAGTGAGAAATATTTTTATATTATTTTAATGTGTAATATGGTAAACTAAAAGTTAAGATGCTGAGTGTATTGTAAAATGGTATTGTATAACTGATAAAGTGATTTTTTGAGATGGTAAAATAAAATAGTTTGAAGATACGAGATGCGAATGCTCTAAAAGAGGATAAGTAGAACATAGGTTGTAGGAGTGAACTAGTCCAAGAGAGAGAGTTTGAAGGTTTTAGATGATGAATTGGTAGTGAAGATGGTCTAATGATTTCTCTTGAAATGATATCAACGCCCATCATCATTTTTTTCAGACAAAAGTTTATCTTTAACAAACCATGGGTTTATATACGTTTGCTTTACCTTCACAAAGATAGCTTGGAAAAAGTATCCTATTCCCTTTCATAGAGACACTGAGAGATAGGGGTGGGTTTGGGTAGGTTTGGGGTGGGCATAATTGAGAGTATATAAAACTCATTTACCCATTAAAACTCATTTAACTAATTGCTTCTAACTCAAATCTAATCCAACCCAATTATTATGGGTAATCTCCAACTCACCCAATTACCCAATTATCAAAATTACCAAAATGCCATTAAAGTGAAAACCCCAACACTTTCTTGGATTCCCTTTTACACTTTCTCTAGTCTCCATTCTTGGGATTAAAAAATTCCATATAAGCACATCCACATCAGCAATTATATTAAAAATCCAAATAAAAAAATATTTTCTTTGCTTTTATATTTTCTCTCACTTTCTTGGAAACCAAACAGTGCAACGAATACCCACACTGAGCTCACCAACTATGGCTTCCTAGTCTAGAAACTCATACTACTTTTGCTTGATTTGTAGGGTTTTGATTTCTATGATTGTTTGCTGAGAAAACAATCCCTAGGAAAAATATAAATTTATACTTTGATTTTTCATATATTGCTTTTTTTTTTTTTTCTTTTTTTATGGGAGGGGCTGGGTTGAATTTGGGTATATTGTTTTTGGGTTAAATAGGTCTCAATGGATTTTTAGTTAAAACCCAATAATCACTGGGTCTAATTGGGTTAATGTCCATTTAACCCAATTAATAATTGCGTGAGTTTGGGTTCAATTAGAGTGGATGGGTTTGGATGAACAAATGGGTTTGGGCTTACTTTGCCACCCCTATTGAGAGTGCATAATTTTAGGTGCCTGAGTAGTAGAATTTTAGCTAGAATAATTAAGTAGGTGCCTGAGTAAGTTCCAGTCAACCTATGCTAATATAATTATACCATTTGTGTGCCGCATATTAGGTAAGAGAAAAATTGGAGAGGTGCCCCCACACAATAGGTTTAAATACGGATAGAGTGTTTGTGTTTTTATTTTATAGTGGAACTTTTTTTTTTTTGCCGCATGTGTACGTAGTCATTTATCTGTATCACATAAATTCTATCTATTTTTCTTCTCTTCTTTTTTTTTTTTTTTTTTTTTTTTGGTAAATAGACGTTGTATTAAAACAAAACTAAACACTTACAGCAGAAATAGGACACATCCTATTACAATAAACACCATTCAAGTCATCCTCAAAGGCATTGCAAATGTCCACAGGTGGACTTACAAAGGAAATAAAATCAAGCTCCTGAGCAGCACCCATTTTAGCAAGCAAATCCGCACAACGGTTAACTTGACGATAACAATGATTAAACTGAATCTGATGAAACCGAGCTGCCAAGAGTCTACAGTCATCCAAGATGGGAGAAACAACATTATTTTCATAGGCATTGTTCTTCAATACATCCACCACAGCTTGAGCATCCAATTCAACCATAAGGGATTCAATGTTTAAATTACAGCACAGTAAAAGACCCTCTCTCAGCCCCCATAATTCAGCTATGAAGCTACTCGTAGAGCCAATGTTTCTTGTAAAGCCCACAACCCATTCTCCATGCTCATCCCTTACTAGACCACCACATCCAGCTCTATCCGACCCTCCCAAGCAAGATCCATCTGTATTAAGCTTCTTCCAGCCCGTTGGAGGCCTTTCCCAGCGCAGATACCTACTGATTTTGTGATTTGGACTCCTAGGGGACTGCACACAGTATATAAACTCTAATACTTGGTCCATTATCTCCTTAGGCAGATTTTGGTTCACCCTTTTCCCATGAAAGACAACCATGTTCCGGTTTTTCCATAAGCACCACATAGCAAAAGAAAAAGTAATTTTCCAAGGGGGTTTCTCTTGGGCACGGCTGCAATTGGTTCTCCCATTAAGGTTAATCCAGTCTTGAAGATTACTCATCCAAAAATCTCGGTTAGAAGCACTCACACCAAGCTGCATCCAGATTCCCTTAACCCACTCACAATCTCTAGTGGCATGAATAATTGATTCCGGAACCCTTTGGCAGACTGGATTCTTCTCTTCTTTAATATTGTGTAAACAGTTTATTTTTACATCACATGCCATGATGTGTTTTGAAGTTCTTATCCATCAATGATCAGTTACATCTAATTCTAAAAATAAAATAATAGAAAGTTAACAAATGTTTTAAGAGAGTTGGTTTATGATAGATTTTTTTGAAACATACTGTAACTTTTTTTAAATAGTTCATTAATAAATACTATAATGGTACCTATTAATTCAACTCGCACGGAAGACATCAACTCAAGTTGCCTACCTATACTCATTTTTTGTTCATCCATGCGCCCCCCCCCCCCCTCCAAACAAAAAAAAAATACTTATTCAGTGGAAACATAAATTTTAAATGTTTTAAGGAAAGGCTTGCTCAAGCAACAAGGATTCCATTGACGATTTAAAATTATTCAAGGAACTGATAGAAAATCCAATATTTAATTAATCCAAATGGAGCATAAGTTTGGATTGCATGCTTGGGTTCGTTGGAGACACATTGTTCAATCAAAAGAGGATGGGATATGAAATACCAGAAAATTTCTTTTTTTTAAGGAATATAACAGTATAACACTCACTACTCTAAGAAATCCACCTAAGAAATACAGAGAAAGAAACTCATTCCCTATCCCAGTATCTGATCTAAAATATGTGTCTGAAACAAAATAGATGGTCGGACCGGTACGGCCGGAATTTCTCGTGCCGGTGTTTGGACCGGTACAGAAACTGGGCTGATTAGTACCGTCCTAAATACCGGGGTGTTTCAGCTTGTATCGGCGGATTCCGGTGCTTTTCGGCGGTAACTTCATTCCGGACCGGTACAAATTGAAATGGGTTTTAGAAAATTTTTGCTACTTAAAGCACCTCTTCGCCACTGTTAAACCTTCACTCACCGGTGAGATATTGCCGGACATTGAGGCTTGAGCTCGTCGTCATTGCGTCATAGCTTCTTCATTTTTCTTCTCTCTCTCACCCTCATTGTCTCTCTTTTTCTTTCAGCATTTCTTCTGGTGTGGGTTTCTAAAGAGAATGTTAACAAAGGAACTCAAAATGACTTCTTCACTATTTCACTCCCACCTATTTTTGAATTTTTTTTCTAAATAACAATAAATATTAAAAAATTTAGTTAATTGTCAAATTTCAAAACAATTTTGAAAACTAGCATCTCGAGTGTCTAAAACTCGAGTTCCAAGATAAAACTCGAGTTTTTAAGTCTCGATTTGTAAGTGGATTAAGTTAAATTGGGAAAAAAATCAAGCTAAAAATCGAGTTTTAAAAACTCGATTTCCATTAGTTGAGAAAAAACGCCGCTATAGGTCTGTAAAACGTCACTATAGGTCTTAAAAACGCCACTATAGGACCCCTAAACCTGTACTTATAAAAAATTTTTTGCAGAAAAACGCCGCTATAGGGCTTTAAAACGTCACTGTAAGGCTTAAAAACGCCACTATAGGTGAAATTTTTTTGCATGGAAATCGAGTTTTAAAAACTCGAGATCTATGTGGCACTCTCACGCTTGCAAAACGAGTCTTTTGGACTCGAGTTATAATATGGATCTCGAGTTTCTAAAACTCGAGATGTTAGTTTTCTTAATTGTTTGAAAACGAGTCTAACTTACTATTTTGAATGGCTGAAGGAATCTGATATGCACAATACCTCCCTATTTTTGATATAATCAAAGTTATTAATGGGCGGAGAAACCGAAGTGGTTTGCCTGCCACTTCTTTACTTTTTTTTTTTCTTTTTTTTTTTAATTTCATAGAAAACTGTCTAGAGTTATTTTCATTTAATTTTTAATTTTTTTACCACTCCTATTCAGTTTTAATTTTTTATTGGATAGTGAAATGAGCTAGACATCACATTAGCTTAAAATAATTTGAACATGCATTAAAAAGAGTAAAATTTTAAATATAATTAAATATATTAATTTATACAATATAAGTTTTTTTGAGTAAATAAAAAGAATATATTTATATTATGAAATTGCGATAACTCCGAAACGGTACACCGGTACTGAAATATTTCATTCTTTTAACCAAACCGAAACAGCTTTCGATATGGTATTGACTCTTTCATAATAGAAAATACAACAAAGAAACAAAAGGAGAGCTACCCCTATTTTTTGTCCATCCTGAAAGTTTGATAACGAAATTTACAAAAGCAATTAAAAAAATAAAAAATTCAAGCTCAAACAAAGTTAGAATAGATAAGTATAATCACATATTAAACTCAATGGGGTCAATGAGAGAGCATTCTATACTCTTAGGGTAATAACCCTAGAATTTAGAAATTTGAGAAAAAGAAAGAAAGAGAGTTAACCCCATCTTGTCTGTCACTAAATTTCTATTTCAATAAGCATCCTTAGTATATATTACACAGGAGTCATCCATAGAATAAATAAAGTTGGACCTTAAAATTTTTTGTGATTGTGTCAATTTGACTATTCTATATATCGGCAAGTGTACCTCTATATTAAAGGATTTCTATTTTTTTTTTCTTTTGTTTTTTCTATTTAATTAAACTTAAGTATTAATATGGGTTTTAAAAGCAATAACAATGCTACGAAACTAATTTGTCTTTGTACTAAGTTTTAAGAAAAAAGTTTCATAAAAAATAAGTTTTTAACAAATTTAAATTAATACTAATTAAAACGTATATATTGAGTATTAACAAATTCTAAAGAATTACATTGATCAAAGCTCAAATGCCAAAGGTACTAAGAAATTTAAAAGAAGTCTTATTATTCATTTTAATTTATACTAGTTAATAGAGGGGACCTTAGCCATTAGGCCAATGCCTCCTGAATATATTAATCATCCACCATAATTTGTTTTGTTTTAACAATTAAATTTGGCTCGTGCATATCGTTTGTTCTAGCAAAACTCTATTATAAATGTTTTTAAGCAATTCAAACACTAACTTGGTTAAAACTTAGTGGACATAAGTTTTAAGAAATTTAAAAGAAACTTATAATTTTTTAATTATTTATATAACTTATTATTAATTTTTAGGTTTGATACAAATTTTGTTTTACAAAATGTTCTTTCACCACTTTACATAAAATAATTTTTGTTCTTCTATTTTCAATTACTTAATATTTTATTATTTAATTTTAATTATATCATTAATTTTGTATTTTTTTTTTATTATTAAACCATGTATCACACTGATATATAACTTTTTTATTAAATTGTGCATCACATGAATATATTACTGGTTATACTAAAAAATTTAAGGTGGAATTCTATCAGTTGTACGAGGAGGTTTTAGGAGGGAAACATTACTACTTTCCTATTTGTATAGCCTTGCCTTAAAGGGAATAAAAGCCTCTCTTTTTTAATGAGCAAAAAAGGAGAGCAATGGGCGTGACTAGAGGTAGCTTTCCTACCCCATAGTAGCATTCTACTCACAATATTTAGTGAGCGCCAATAATCTTTAGGTTTAGGGGTGGCAAATGGGCGGGTTGGGTCATAAATGGGTTGGGTGTGTAATTATCCATTTATCTATTTATGACCCGTTTATATATAAATTAATTATTCATTATCCGCCCAACCCATTTAATTAGTAATCCGTCCATTTAACCCAATATGACTCAAATACCTTTAAAACTAGTTGAATACCCTATTAACTTCCAAAATTACCGAAATATCCTTAAACAAAAACCGAAAATTTCTAAAATTGACTCACCAACAATTAGCAAAGCACATTACTGACACTGTTTTCACTGTTCACTCAAACAAAAACCGAAAATTTCTGAAACTTTCCAAGAGCATTACAGCTAAATATTTATCAAAACATAAACAAAGCAAAACTATTCAAAACCATCAAATTATATCAGCCCACAACGCAACATCACACAGTTGTCCCAAACAAAAATTCTAGAAACCACAAAAAAAAAAAAAAAAAAAAAAAAAAAAGAGATCTATCTCCATGGGATTTCAATGATTTTCCTGCATCTTTAATAATTTCCTTTAGTTGATCCGTACAAGCCATTCTTGAATTCTTTATGCCTTCAATTAATTTTGCATTCATGAGAAGTTTGTGTACATCCTTTAAACGATGGCTTGCCCCTGACTGAGCTGATTGTGAAAGTTGTTCAAAAGAGAAGAAATACCATCGTCATTGGTTGTTGTGGCCTAAGATGAAAACATTTGCTTTTTTTGGGACCGATGGACAGATTTCAATGGATCTCTTCTAACAGATTTCAATCCCTAAAAGTGTGTTTTTCTAACAATGTTTTTTTTTTTGTTTGGTTTCTGAGAAAATTTGAGGGAAAATGTTCAAAGTTTTACAGTTTATGTAAGTTTTAGATTTTAGAAGGGTTTGGTGGGTATTTGTGGGTTTATTTAATTTTAAATTTTAGATGGGTTTAGTGGGTATTAGTGGATTTATCCATTTAGACCCATCTAATTAAATAACCAAATGGGTCTTTACCCATTTAATCCAAATATTCAAATGGGTTGGGTTAAGACTTATCCAAATAAGGTGGGTAATGGGTGGGCTCATGGATATGGATAAAAATTGTCACCCCTACTTTAGGTATGCTTCCCATTGCAAGAGACAAACCCAAGACTTTTTGGCTTATCGCCCTCCATATAGGGAAAGCCTAGATTGTTTAATTAGCTTGAATTAATATACTCTTAACATCACATTGACAAGAACAATATACGCAAAAGCAATAGTGTCTAACATACTACTACCACACAATTTTAACTTGTAAACATGAAGATTGGAGACTCGATACTATATATCTTGGGGACCAATCGGTATTTTGAACCTTATGATAAAGAGTAATTATTATAGAGCAGACACTATAAATTGAAATTCTATTGTATTTATTAAAAAGTAAATTTAAAGGAAAAACATAACCAATTATGAACCACCCATTCACCAACCAAACAAATAGGAAAAATAAATAAAGCTTAAAAAAATAAAAGGAAAAAATCTTCTCACTATTGTAGTCATAAATAATTAAAATATCTAGCTTACCTTTATAATTACGTATTTATGGTATTCTGAAAGTACCCAATAATGACTCCTAAACACAAAATAAGGTTAACCGTTTCAAAATATTCAACTAACCTATTGTCTGTTGATGTGTGCTGTCGAGTACGATAGATTTTACTTAGAGTAGCGTCCATACATAGCAAGTCACCTAACTGATTTTGGTTTAGCTTTGGATTTCTATTCCTACATAGTTTTGGCTGGTTTGGATTCCAACCGCTACCTAGAGTAGTGTCCATAATGAGTCACCTAACTAATTTAGATTACGCTCCACGAAGTCAACTTTGCAGTACATTGTGCATTAGCCTATGTATTTGGCTCACTATTCCTTCCTCGAGTGCAACCTTGTTCACGCTTTCTTTTTTTCTTTTTCTTTATTTGCCCTCTAAAAACTCAAACACACGAGCCAATAAAACTTGAAAATTTTAGCACAGGTCATGCCACAAACAACAAGAGAGCCCAAACAGAAAAAGACCATATCAAAAGGGGTCCAATGGAAAATTTAGCAGGATCAAGTCTGCCACAAATCACAAATGGGCCACAACACAAATATATCAAACTTGCAAAGAGAATTTATATGGATAGCCCAACAAAGTAGCTCAAGCTTACAAAGGAGCACTACCCGTAACATTCAAAACCCACAGAGGTAGGAAGGGGAGGCAAAAATCCGCAGAAGTAGTTGTTTGCCACACCTTTTGAGTGTTATGTTTGTAGGGAAACACATACACCACTAAGTTGGCCCATGTGCATATCCAGTCGATTTACACATTCTTGAACCGATCACCCACTGAGTTGACCCATGTCATGTACATAATCCAAGCATGATATTTTTAAATTATTTCCAAAATGAAAAAAGTTATTAGATCATGTACTATTAATTAAAGTTAAGCTTGTATTTAATCCCGATCCCCACCCATATACAATTATAACTGACATATATACTTGCCTATCTATATCACCCTTTCTTCAAACCATGTATTAGATTTGCTTCTCTTTGAGACTTTGACCATATATATCATATAATGGCTGATTGCAGGTCCCAATTGACATGATTGTGAATGCTAGCTTTAGGTTAGCAGCCAATGCAACACATGGAAAGGCTATAAATTAAAGGAGACCTTAACACCTACTAGATTGCCTCTTCAATAGCTAACCCTTTAATTATAAAAGACCTTGTTACATTTGGTATGAACACTTCATTTCTTCACCTTTCATTCTTCAGGTACCTTCGGTTGTTGCGCATATGGGCAATTCACTCACTGACAATTTTGTGCATCATCAGTTGATGTCATTCAGCAATATGAATTTACATCTACAGATACTGGGAATGGGAAGCTGCCTAAAAAATTTGAAACTATTTGCAAAAAATCAATGAAGCAAGCAAAGTACTTGACTGATATAAATATATGAGCCCTACATCTTCCACGGTGGAAAGTAAAATCCAAAACTATATTTTCTATATCATGTGTGTAGTAATTTACATTGAGAATTATGCATTGAACAAATTTCAAGCAATGATGCATTTAGCGTGTGGACAAGAAGAATTTTTGGTGTAAATTTTAAATAAAATTAAATCTAGTCATATGCAAAACTCTTACCGAGAAAAGTGATGGTAATAAAGAGGTTTGTACATGCATTTTGCATTGTCAAAAGACTCAAAACGTGTGGGGACACCCTAGTTTGGAAGATTTTAATTGTATTGCAGAAGCTTCATGGAAAAAGGGATCTCTAGTTGAATTGAATTAGGTTTTATATTCCTATTTACATATTACATTATAGACTAAATATTAAATGTGTACAACATGGTATATTTATACAATTGTGTATACTTTACATGAACGATAATTACAAACATATTATATAGGGAAAAAAAAACAAAATTATTATAAACATATAATTGTCCTAAGGTTATTTTCTGCCCACTATTCTTGTTTATTGTCAGTATCAACAGTAAGAAGTCTTAGAAGTGAGTCTAGTGGTCCTTCCTTGCTTAAACCATAGAGGCTAGGAGGCCAGTTTTGACATAAATTTTGATATAGCCATTTGTTCTTCTTTCATATTTGTTTAGTGAGGACCATCTCCCTTGTTCTCACAATTAATTCCAAATTTCCGGTTCCATTTCATCTCTCAAAATTAAGCCCTTCAAAATTATTACACCTTGTACTCCTCATGTGGTATTGCATATTTGTATAGTACTTGTCAAATCATGAATCATATTGTGAATTGATTTTTTATTATTCCATATCGTGTATCGTAAGATATACAAACACTTAATAAAATTTATAAAAAATTATAGATATACATATATAAAGTATATATTCGTTATAAATTTTGAATATATTTAGCTAATGACTAATTTATTAATCACTTACGTAATAATATTTAACAAGCTAACTAAATAAAACAAACTAGCACGTGTTTATAATATACACTTTCAAATTGCTAAAATTCAAAAGTGATTATATATTATAAATGACCCAAAAATTAATTTATTTTCATCATATTGGCTAATCAACCCCATCTAAGTCAATTCTATCACCACGTTTATTATTTTGTAAATTTATTTCTTCATTAAAATTTTCTTCATCATCATTAACATTTACTATCTCTTCTTGTTCTTTTTATTTTAATAATTATAAAATTTTAAAAAAAAAAATCTTCTTGGCATTCTAGTTTCTTGGACTTATAACAATAATTAAAAAAATAGAAAATAATTATATTTTCAATTAATATCTTATTCATGGTATAGAAAACAAATTTGTAAATATTAAAATAAAGTGTAAGTGTGTACAGTGTAGTCTAAATTTTGTAGAAGAAAGAAAGGAAAAAAAAACTTATGAATATGTTATTTTATTAGGTTAAATTAAGTAACCTAATAATTTTGTGTTTAAAACAAGTCTAACAACTTGTTAGATTCAAATAAAAGTACAAATTTTAACAAAAAATATCATTTTAAAACATTTGTCTATGTGTCGTACGATGCGTATGATTTTACGATAGATACGATTCATACGATATATACACTGTATTGTATGATTCATAAGTACTTACGATACACCAATACGATATAGAACTTTTTACATACGATACGATACGTATCGCGTATCGTACAATATTGACAACTATGCATATTTGCATGGATCTCAATCTAGTATGGTAAATGAAAGTTGGTGAGTTTATGTGGATAACATTGCATCTACATCTATACCTTAGCCTTTTTAAAATAATAAAAAAAAAAAAAATTAGATGTTCGTTTTTTAATGTCTTTTCTACCAGATAATGTAAAACATGGTTCTTCCCTTTTTTTTTCATCATCTTCCTATTTAGCTCCATCTCAAAAACTAGGAGATGAGCAGCCTCTAAGTTATCTCTAGAAGGTCTTTAAACTTATAAAATGCTAAGAAAAAGAATAATTACGTGAAATTTTCAAATATATTTACAACTAATTTTGTGCACATTTTTTTTTTTTTAATAAACATCAAAGAAGAAAACTTTCACTGTTATGAGAACAATATTCATATATAATATTTTTTTTTCCTTGGGATATTGCAATGTGGAACATTATTCATGACAAGGTCAAACTTTTCTCTGAATTTGAGCGTTGGTTGTAAGGAGTGTAGTTTAGAAAATCTTAATAGTTTTGTATTGTCACGTTGAAACCCCTCTAAGAGTACTGCAATTTAAAAAGCAATTACAATCATTTGACTGGTATGAACATTGTAAATTTAAATATGTAATTTCAAATAATAATATGTTACTTATGTGGGCTTCATTTTTTTTTTTTACTATTGTCTCTTAAGGAAAATAGTTTCTACACTTTTCTTTTCTTCCATGGTAACCAAATTGAGGAATTACTATCTTTCTTTTTTATTTCTCTTTTCTATTTTTCTCCCCCTACTTCGAAAAATAAAAGTATTTTAAGATAAAAAATGATAATGGTAGGTTTCAATTAATTCAACTAATAAATTCTTTTTGTAAGTTGTAACCCATTATTGTCTTGGCTATTAGTTTTTCTCAAGAGCTCATTTATCTTGACACTTTGGTTTGTTATATTATGTATTCTTACGACTATATTAGTATACAAATAATTTAGGTCATATATGATATATGCATAACTAATAGTGAAAATATATACATTTACTTAAAGGAAATGACAATTTAATATATGGACAACCAAATTATGAAGTACATTTTTTTTAATGAAAAAGCTGTATCCACAAGTATTAGTGTTTTCCTTTGTTTTGATAATTTATTAATGATTTAACCTTTTTATGGTATAATACGAGCAACGTTATCAGGTGAAGAGTTATCTTGTGAAGAGTTGATTAGGGAAAAAAAAAAAACTTTTTTTTCAGTTAAACATTTAAACCAACGCCACCCACCCAATCATGAACCTTGGCGCTTGATATTTATCATCATTAACGCGCGGGAAAGAAGCACAAGATGTGGCATGTGCGTTGTCAGAAAAGGAAGGAAAGTTTAATGGAAAATCGAGTCCCACTTTCTCCTCTTTGTGGAAAATGGATTCCCACTTTCTTGCTTTTTTGGAAAATCAAAAACGTGTGGGGACAGCCTCTTTGGAGATCGCAGAAACTTCGTAGAAGAGGGACGGACCTCTATTTTATTGACTATAGCAAAGGTAAGTTATGACTCATGGGTGTGGTAACACTTTATTGACTGCACTATTGTTCGGTGCTACTTTTGATATCTTAAATGCCTGTTTCAGTATCTATTGGGATCCACTAGCGCCATCTTTTCCTCTGAGGACCAAACTCTCTTTTTTCCCAATCAATTCCAAATTTCCAGTTCGATTCTATTCCAGCACGCTTTCTTGAAAATCATCATTCCTTTAACTATTTCTCTCAATCACATTCAAAACCTTTCAAATTGCACTCATTCACTCATCTCTTATAATTCTCATTTCATTACATCTTAATTTGATATTTCTTTCCTTCTTCTACTCCTCTTTTTAGATCTTTTTCAGTCTTCAGTTAACAGATCATACTGATGGCTTCCCCAACTAAAGAAGAATTAACCTCCTCTTCTTCTTCCACTCGCCAATGGAACCATGATATCTTCTTAAGTTTTCGAGGTGAAGACACACGTTATGGTTTTACATGCCATTTATACACAGCTTTGTGTAACTATGGCTTAAACACCTTCTTTGATAAAAATCTTGAGAGGGGAGAAGAAATTTCAAAGGAACTTCTTAAAACCATTGAAATGTCAATGATTTCGATCGTTGTCTTGTCTGAAAATTATGCATTTTCTATTTGGTATTTGGATGAACTTGTCAAGATTCTTGAGTGTAGAAATACTGGACAGATCCGGAAGGTTTATCCAATTTTCTACAAAGTGACTCCATCCGAAGTTAGAAAATATGAGGGAAAGTTTGGGATAGCACTAGATAACCATGAGAAAAAATTCAAAGATGACATGGAAAAGGTTAAGAGATGGAAGGAAGCTTTAACTGAAGTAGCTAACTTGTCTGGACATGAATACAAGAATGGGTATGTATTTAACTAATACCTACTCTTGTGTGATTTTATGAGTTACAAATTTTTAATGGTTTTGGTATTCCCACTAAATGCCAAATTATGAAAGTATTTTATATATATCCCTTTTTTTACTTACTTTGTAGTTAAGCTATAAAGGTCAATGATATTGATAGCAATGGAATAATTTTGACTCAGATAATGTTATCAATTAGTGAGACTCTATGTTCTTTTATTTGTTATAAACTTTTACTTGTTTTATTATGACTACTAAACGCCGAATTATGAAAGAATATTTTAAGGTAAAAATTTGAATATATTCTTTTTTCCCCTATTAAATGGTAGAAATAGAAGAATTTAATCAGATAATATTAATAATTAAAATTTTCTCTCAATTAATTCTTAGAAAATTTTTCCAAAATTTCTTAATCTCATATTATAAGTTTGTTTCCTCACTAAGGGAGTTTCCATGCAATTTTTTGCTAAAAGCTCAACTCTAATTTTCTAACCAAATAATAATAATAATAATAATGAATGTGTTAAATGATAATTATCAATCAATCCTTTAAATTATATACCATTTACTTTAATTAAAAATATGTCAATTTTTTAATGCACAAAATTGGATATATTTAACTCATTATTTGTTTTTAATGCTTTGTGATTTTGTTGTTGCAGTGAATATGAATCTGAATTTATCAAAAGAATTATTGAAGAGATATCAAGTATTAAATCAATTCACATAAAATTACCTATTGCTAAATATCCCGTTGAAGTAGATTCTCAAGCAGAAGCCATAGAATCGCTTTTAGATGTGGAGTCCAATGGTGTTTTCATGGTAGGAATCTATGGTCTTGGGGGAGTGGGTAAGACTACAATCTCAAAAGCCGTTTATAATAGAATTAATGATTGTTTTGAAGGAAGCTGCTTTCTAGAAAACGTTAGAGAAAATTCAAAGACAAATGCTGGCATTATCCAATTACAAGAGAGACTGCTTTCTAAGATCTTACGAAGTAGAATTGTTAAGGTGAATAGTGTACTTGAAGGAATAACTATGATAAAAGAAAGGTTCTGCAATAAGAAAGTTCTTTTAATTCTTGATGATGTGGATCAATCAAAAGAGATAGAAAATTTGCTTGAATATTGTAACTGGCTTGCTTCAGGAAGTAGAGTCATCATAACAACAAGAGACAAAAACGTTCTACCCAATCTTGGAAGAGATCCTCAAATAAGAACTTATGAGGTTCAAAAAATGAATCCATGTGATGCTCTTGTTCTTTTCAATATGCACGCCTTTGGAAACAATAATCCTAAGCAAGGATATTCAAATCTTGTAGAGCAAATTATGTCTTATGTTGATGGCCTTCCATTAGCTCTAGTAACAATGGGTTCTGATTTGTATGGCAAAAGTATAGATCAATGGACATGTGCAGTCGAAAAGTATAAAAAGATTCCACATGGAGAAATTATTAATAAACTCAAGATTAGTTATGATGGATTGGAAAAAAGAGAAAGGGATATTTTTCTTGATATTGCATGTTTTTTTAAGGGATTTAAAATGGATGAAGTTGTGAATATATTAGATGCTTGCAAATTATCTTCAAGTTTGGGTATTAGTAAACTTATTGAGAAGTGTCTCATAACTGTTGACATATGGAGCATACTGTGGATGCATGACTTGCTACAACAAATGGGTAGAGAAATCATTGAACAAGAATCTGAAGAGCTTGAAAATCGTAGCAGGATATGGTGTTATGAGGATGCTTATAAATTGCTGACTGAAAACATGGTATAAATTCTTTTGCTCCACCTTTTTTTTCCCAAATACTTTTCATTGATTGTTTTTCCCTGTTCAATATCGCAAAAAATATAATTTTATCATATATGTTTCATTTAAAGTTTTAAAATTGTTATACTTTTGTCAAATTCTATTATGAAGTACAACTAATTCTTTGTCCCATCTAGGGGTCGAATAAAATTCGAGGCATAATGTGGTACTCACCTAAACCAAGATTGGTGAAATTGCAAGCTAATGCTTTCAAAAATATGAGAAATCTCAAATTTCTCTTAGTTGAGAATGTACGAATTTCTAAAGGGCTTAAATATCTACCCAACGAGTTAAGATTGCTTCAGTGGTCAGAATATGATTTTCCCTTGCCATTAAAATTTTACCCTCACAATCTTGTTGTGCTGAATATGCCGAATAGTCAGATTAGATTGGAGAAACTATTAAAACAGGTATGAGTATTAGTATATATGATTTTTTTATTTTTTTTGAAATGATGAATTTTGATTTCTTTAAATGTTATTTTTAAAATTTGTGGAAATAAATTTTTTTTTTTTTTCCTACAGGGCCGCGCATTTGAAGCATTGAAAAATGTCAATCTCTGTGGGTGTAAATTCATTACAAAATTACCTTCCTTATTATGCGCCCCAAACTTAAAGAATTTGGATATGCGTGGCTGTGTAAATTTAATAGAGGTTCATGAGTCGTTTGGATATCTTGATAAGCTTGAAAGGTGGGACCTCACAAACTGCCGAAACCTTATGATTCTTCCAAGTCTCCTCGTGCTAAAGTCCCTTAAATATTTTAATCTAAGTTACTGCGGAAGGCTTGAGAAGTTTCCTGCTATTTGTGCCCCAAACTTAGTGTCATTGTTCATTTCTTTTTGTAAAAACTTGATAGAGGTTCATGAGTCAGTTGGAGATCTTGATAAGCTTGAATGGTGGAACCTCGAAAGCTGCGTAAAACTTGAGATTCTTCCAAGCCGCCTCCAGCTGAGATCCCTTAAATATTTTAATCTAAGTTACTGCGGAAGGCTTGAGAAGTTTCCTGCTATTTGTGCCCCAAACTTAGAGGTATTGTGCTTTTCTTTTTGTAAAAACTTAATAGAGGTTCATGAGTCAGTTGGAGATCTTGATAAGCTTCAATGTTGGGACCTCGAACGCTGCATAAAACTTGAGATTCTTCCAAGCCGCCTCCGGCTGAGATCCCTTCAAAGCTTGAATCTAGGAAACTGCGGAAGGCTTGAGAAGTTTCCTGATATTCACCCAGAAATGAAATATTTGGAGGATTTATATATGGCTAATAGTGGTATTAGAGAATGGCCTTCATCGTTCACGCATCTCACCAAAGGGCTTCACAGTTTTCAGCTGTCTAACAATGAAAACCTTTGGAATTTTCTGCATAGCCGCAATAAATTGCAACTACTCGAGGAAATAGATATTCCCACTGTCAATTCCTTTGATGGCTTTTCGGGATATGGGTTTCCGAGCTTGACATCTCTGCAGCTCTACTCTTGGGATGGAGATATAACTGAATTAGATTTTCAATACTTCCCTCTATTGCGCTGTCTTGATATATATGATTCCAATATTATTAGTATTCCCCAAAGCATTAGCGGATTAGCTAGATTACGAGCTATTGACATACGAAATTGTAAGCGGCTTCGGGAAATTCCAACGCTTCCACAATCTGTAAGAAATGTGTCTGTAAGCGGATGCCCGTCGGTGGATCCACAATCATTTAGCAGATTATTGATTCAGGTGAGGTCTCTCTCCCTCTCCCTTTATGTTTAGGTAATAAATAATCAAATTTTTTTTCTACTTTTCTAAACTTCAATTTCCTGTATTTGCTTAATGCAAACAGTTTGGAGGTGCAAGAAGCAACATATCAATGGATCCCATTCATGACTCTGAATCTGAATCTGAATATGAAATTTTGTACCGTCTTACACTACCAGTAACAGAGATTCCAAAGTACTTAAAATTCAACCATCAGACTTTTGGAAATTCCGTATCCTTCTGGGTTGGTAAAAAGTTTTCAAAATTAGCCATCTGTATTGCTTTTCGAACGGGGGAGGCACATAAGTACAACGATTGTGGTGTCAAAATTTCCATCAATGGGTGTGAACAACTAGATTCAGTTTTCTATAAAAATTGGACAGAAGAGGAACTGTGGTTATTGTCTATATCCTTTGAGAAATTGAATAAACAAAAACTATCTCTACAGAATCACATTGAAGTTGAGGTTATACCATTAAGTTCTCATGACTTGCTTGGAAACCACACTGATTTGATAAAATGGTTGGGGGCCAATGTGGAATGCACCTGCTATCCTCAGAATTCAGATGTTACTTGCTTTCCGCTTCCGTGTGCTATGAATGGTTGTGGGTCTTCCTCGATTTCGAATGACACTGAGCTCCCGCCTTTGCGACCTGTTTCCTCCACTTCTTATGCTTCAGATTCAGATCACAGGGTTCTTAACAATGGAAGAAACTTATCCAAAAAAAAAAAAAAACAATGGAAGAAATTACATACTTGCTGGAACAGGACTCCAAAAGCGAAGAAGAATTTGTCTCTGACGGCAAAGCCCAGCAGAGAGCGGAGCTCTAAACCTTGGAGATGGAGCTCTTCTCTTATTCAATTTCTTCTTCATTTTCTAAACAACACATAATTATGATGTTAGAGAATATCCTCGAAGACACAGTGGACCATTCTTTGGGTCTCTCTCTCTCTCTCTCTCTCTCCCCCTCCATTTATTGGGAAATCATGAATTTAATTGTAACTATGATCTATAAAATAAATTTTGATTGTTTTAATTTATTTATTGTAATGCAGTTGTTTGGCCTCGTTGGAGCATAATCATGTGCCAAGTAAGCTTACCTTCAATGTTTTGAAACAGCTCAAGACCTCTGTTGTTGACAGTAAGGCCTGATTTCTCACTTTCTTAATTTCATGTTATTCAATTTGGCTTTTGTTTTTTCATGTCCATTTTTTGTTGCTTTGGTGAATGCAATGCTTAATATTGAAATGTACTGGAATCTATGATGGTTTTTATAATATGCATTTGCTATGTATGCTGAATCTGTATATTGTTACTTTTTGACCAAAAACCAAAATACTCAAGTTCAACTTGAATGAAGATTCAAGATGATATTGAGGTTATATATAGAAGTTGGGTGAGCTGTAAGTCAACTTGAAGGAATAGACTTAATAAGATCTCTTACTATTTTTCCAATCTTCTGTTTTGATATATGAATGTGGGGTTATGGTATGTAGAGTATCACTGTATTACGAAGCAAAGAAAGCTATCCTGATTTCATTTGTTTAGTTATTATTATTATTATCATATTCATTCTTCTTCCTTTTTAACAGCATTTGGTATGTAATTGTTTAATTTCCTTCAATGTTTGATTCCGTTTAAGGTGCAGTTGCATTTTTCCTTCTAATTAAAGAATAATAAATAATGCATTGAGCATGTTGTGAGTAGTACATAGTGAGATTAAATCATATTTAGAAGAAACTGCTAAACCGTGCAGTTCTGTTCATCTGCTGTAAACCAGATTGGGAGTAAATATGGACCAGATTTCCTGAAGTGAAGTGGTAGAAATTGATCTGGCATTCATATATTATTCCTAACATTCCCTTATTATTTTGTTGTCTTGCTTAGAGAACTAGACATTCCACATGAGATAGGCTATTAAAATGATGAAGGTGACATGTTATGCGTCTTCTGCAGGATCTACCTTGCAAGTAGGAATTATCACTTGTTCATTGAGTTTGAGTATCCTTTCCCAAAGAGGCTTTGGGAGAAAGTTAAGTCAGGGTTTAAGTGGTTCTGTGGGATACAGATAAGTTGAAGGGTAAAAGTTTTATATGCATCATATGCAAACTTGCTTGGTCTATAATGTTTTATATGTTTGGCTTCAAAGAAATGCTCATGTATTCAGTGGCAATGTCAAATCTAATGAGACTATCCTCCTTATGAGAAGAGTCAAAATTTTGTTACTGAATAGTCTTATGTTAATTAGAAATTTCTTTATTTTTTATGATAGCCATATTTGTGGGGTTCTATAATGCTTATCTATGGATCTCCTTATGAATTTTTGTGTACTTCTTTTCTACATTGTCAAACCAAGTACAACAAAAGCGTGCATTTAAACCTGAATTTGCTTGCAGCCAAATCTTGATCTTCTAACTAAAAGTACTTTTTTTTTTATTGATCTCATTGCTCCTATTGATCTTCTAATTAAAAGTACTTTTTTTTTATTGATCTCATTGCTCCTATGCTTACTATTCTTCTCCATTTTCTATCTTTTCTAATGTGGTTTTACTGTTGAGAACTTTTAGATTTGGATAGAAAGCATAAGAGAATGAAACTTTTGAGAAATTTCCTGCAACAATTAAGAATCATATCCTTTACTAGTTAAAAGCCGGACATGAATGAGATTTCTATGTTCTGTGCAATTATATATATTTTTTAAAGTTATATCGTTGTTTTTTAATGTATTCTGCATTTATGATATTAAATTTAATATTAAATAGATTAGGTGTTTCAGGTTCAACTTTTAGACATTAAAATGCTTTAAATCTATAAAGGCATGCTGGATCATGTAATGCTTATTGTGATAAAATCTTGAAAGGGCCTATTCGTCTAAAGAATTATTTCTGTTGCTTCTTTTTTGGTTCAAGGGAGTTTCAAACCTCTGAGGCATCTCTGTACAGAAGTTGTTTTGCTGATGCCCTACTTTACTAATCTCTTTAACCAATTTTGCCTTCCATTTGATAGCATCTGATATCTACAAAAATCCATACCTTTTTCCCTTTTTGTTTCCTAGGTCAACTTCATCACTTAAGAAGGAGACATGTTGCATTGTACAGTGAAAAGTAAGCTCCTCTGCTATTTCATGAACTAAAATTTTATTATTCTGTCAGTTATGATTTAGAAAGTTAAATCCATTTGTAATAATTAATTGTTTCAAATCTTTATTTATTTTTATGTTTGACTAAGAATGTGGAGCAGCTGTTACAATGGACAATACCTATGTTCAGGTCATCAAGATATTACACTTATACATCTTAAAAGGTAGGTAACTCATTTACGTTATGTTCAAGATGTCATCTTTGAAAGTGCTTCTAGCTTTGAAGTACTAAGAGTAATTTCACGCTTTGAATTCAAAACTGAGACATTAATTTGATTCTTTTAATCCAAAAAGATATTTGGTTTGCTTGACAAGTGCCAACCAATCTTGTTAAGTTAAGATATTTTTTGATGTTCCATTATTTTGGACAAGATAAATGAAATTCTTGTAACTTATGAACGTTGCCTAATGAGCAAAAGAGATTTAAAACATAAGATAACTGATATGCCTTGTAGAAGTTATTTATCTTAATTTTCTTTGCCAAAAAAATTGAGATGGGTGTTTTTTGAGATTTTGGTTCTACTGGTGATATTTCCTTATTTTTGACATAATAAATCCATGTTAGGTCTTACTAGAAAAGAACTGACATAACATATTTCATCATAAGACTACTCAAGCAACTAATTGTTGGAAACTTGGGAGAGATTGCCAGTGGAAGATGATTTTCAGTTGAAAAGTATTGGGATTACTAAGTTTGTTCATAAGACTGAATGCATGGAATCTATTCTCATAGAAGCTAAATGGCTAGTGGGAATTGGGAACTCTATTCCTATCATCTTTTCCCACACTCTTTGGCCTATTGGATCCACAGAAACAAAGTGGTGCTTGAAGCAATAAGTGTTAACACTAGTAAAGTCCCAAGTCCCACTGTTTACCTGTTTGCTATATGAGGGGATGCAGCAAACACATGGGAAGTGAGCATCTATCAAATTTCAACAATTTTATAGTTTGTTATAATTGACAAGCACTAATTAAGATTGAAGGGAGTAAAAGCAATTGAAATCAATTGAGAAGTGCTGCATTTCATGTAGAGATAAAATTGGGAGACCTTTTTTTTGGATTTTTTTTTTCTCAATAATTTTGTTATTCCTGTAATGTGCTCTACAACGCCACAATTGTTTGTTTGGTGAGTGAGCACTACTTTTATAAAAGAAAAGTGATGGGTGAGGTTGTCAATTTAAGATTATGGGTGCATGTGCAATCACTATCTTTTTTCAAATAAAAAAGAAAAAATTATGTGTCTCTTTCATTTGGTTGTATCTATCGCCTATATAAGTAAGGCGTATCTATTATAAGACCAAGTGCACATGTAAATTACTAATACAGAAAATTATCTGCAGATGTATTAGTCGAATTTTCACCATATAGTTTTTCTTTTTTGCTAATGAACTTATCAATAATGGGAATGCCTCAAATGCTGACACTTTCATTTTGGTGTATCTATCGCCTATATAAGTATAAAGTTGCGTTGATAATTAGTACCAGTACATGTCATATTTTTAGTGTAAGTTGTAAATTTTGTTATTGGTATCCCTCTTCTTTATCCTCACTCTTCTTTTTCTGGACTAGCAGCTATTAATCACTATACCAAGTTTTTTAATATATGTCTTTGTCTTGTAGCATTTTCCCACAACTTAAAGTTTCTTGGTAGTATAGCACATGAACATAAGTTGAAGGTGTGAATCTCTCTCTCTCTCTCTCTCTCTCTCTCTCTCTCTCTCTCATAATATGTCTATACAATGATGTTAAACCTATAGAGAATTCAGTAAATATAATTATTGTTGGATGATTCAAATGGTTGTGTATTAAATGTGGTGTGTATGCTGACAATAATTAAATCCATGAGATATTTTTTTTCTGACAACTCATGATTGGGGCATTTTCTTGAGTCAATATTTTTGGGGGATTAAGGTCATTTTCTTCAGATTATTTAACAGCATTGGTCAAATGGGTTGCATTTCCTTCATTGTTCAATTTGTTGCCATCACTGTGAAGTTGTTTTTTATTTTAAAAAAATTAATGTCAAAATGCTACATTTTATTGCAAACTTCTATCTTTTAACTTGTATAAATATATATTTGATAGAGTAGGTGGAAGTTGAGATAGGGGCTTAACACCTAGCTGATGCATGTGTAACTTACCTATCAAATATATATATATATATATATAAAAGATGTTGCAATATTTTCTTTGTATTATGAGCAACCATCAACTCTGAATTTCTTTAATGCAACAATGGGATTTTGATTATTATTTTTAGTTCTTTTGAATGAATGACATAACTCAAATTCTACATAAAGAAACAGAGAGATAACCTTGACCAAACGAGGAACATAGCCAAACCAGAAAACACTTTGAACTACTTAACTCAATCAAACACAGAGGAAAGGGCCATGCCTCAAACTACACAAACATCTAATTGGAATAGCATTCATAATGATTTTATGCAAAAAAAAAAAAAAACCACTATATATCCAGCCTCATGCCTAAAAGATTGAGATTAATTGATTTATTGTGAGGTTCTGGAAAAAAGTTTAAAAGTCAAGCTATTGTGGCAACCATTATAATGTTAAGATGGACGAGGAAATTAGTGATCCAAATATTAACAAAGGTATACCTTGTCTTTTAAGGAATTTTATGTGAAAAAATATCTCACATCTTTCATCTTTTGAGAAAACCCTTAATCATTTTCATCAAAGATTATTTCATTGGAATGCTTTTAAACCAATTCATTTGAAGATATGTTTAATACTATTTATTTACCATAGTTTGACAAAATAATAATTTCTTTTTTTGATAAGTGACAAAATAAAAATTCCTTGAAATTAATCTTGTTCTAATCACATTTTAGTGGGCAACTTGGCAATGAGTGGGGCTGTAGTTTAAAGCTACATGTACCCTTGTATTGTTTTAGCTGTATAAAAAGCTCAATTAATCCCCAAACGAGTGTTTGTTTGCTTGCCACTTGTTGATTCAATATAACTGGCTTAGGTGCTATGACATAGGACAAAACTAAAACTTGAAGCCACAAAAATTGGAAAAATGGAAACAATAAAAATCACCTAGGAGTTAACCCTTAGGGTTGTTTGGAGCCGATAACAAGTGAGATAGAAGACCTAGGAGTAAGCAACTAGCATCGGCGGGAGTCAATAGTAGATCGTTGAAAATTTTCCAAGAGAAATCTTTATTAATCAAAAGCAAAATTGTAAATTGTCTCCAAAGGAGTACAATATAGATTACTATGTTGCTTATCAAAAAATATATATATTGATTACTATGTGAAAGTTATAATTCTATTTGACTTGGAAAATTCTAATTCTAATTGACTTGCGAAATCCCAATGTCTGATTTTTAAAAATCACCTTTTGAAACAACCTAATTAACTTCTAAGACTTACAATAAAGTACAACTAATTGTCAATTAAATAAAACTAAATTAAAATTAATATTTCTTTGTGCTTTCTACACCAGGATCTTACCTTGAGATATGGAACAAATTATTGCTACTAGTACAAATGCATTTTTGACGGCTTTGAAAGCCAGTGACAAGAACATTCATTCACTAGGAATAAGCATTTGACTTTGCAATAGAATTTGTAACCAACGCATGGGTTATAATTTGGATTCTACTTATTGTTTTTTTCATTGCATCTGAAACAACTCCACTTTTTCTTATAAGCTTGTTTGGATGATGGACACTGTAATTGATCGTTGTAAATGACCAATTTTATCATCAATTTTTTCATATAATCAATCTAAATTTTCTTTTCAAATGCTATTACTATGGATCATTTATCACCTTTTGGTCCTTTGTTTATTAGTTGTTTTGAGGGAATATCACATATCAATATATTAATGGGATCAAGATGGCTCTGTTTGATTAGAGGGGGGCATCTATGTGTGTATTTGATTTTGATATTTGAATCTTTCAGGTACCAAGAGAAAAAGTGCAACTAAAGGAACCGATTTTAGCAGTTCAAAGAGTTTCTTTGCTGATTTGTAGATGTTTGGTGGATTGGTGGTTTCGATCTTTTAGGTTCATCTCAATTCTAATACAAGAAATTTCACTTCAGATTTCTTTGGTAATCCTATCCATGACCTTCATTTGGCATCTTGATGACAAGAGTAATGTTTACATGGTGGTGTTGGTTGATCTATTTTAAGAGATTATAATGTTTTTTTTTTTTTTCTTCTTCAATTTTTGGACTTTTCCCTCCCACTTGTATGAAAGGAAGTAAGTTGAAGGCTCTTTGCTCAAATTATGAGATAATACCAAATTAAGCAAAATTTGAATTGTTTATTCTTATATTTCAAAAGTAAAGTAGAGATCATTATGGGGTTTGGTTCCCGTGTGTGATGTATGACTTATGTAGACACTTGGAGCGATGTGTAATGAGGTTTTTTTTTTTTTTTTTTTTCACTTTTTAAGAGTAAAAAGAAATCATGGGCTTTCTATATATGATTGGTCACATATGTCGAGTTCATTTTGTTTCCTAATTAATTGTGGTATTCCTTAAGCATTTCTAAGCTAAAAGGAAGGAAATTATACAAACCAAAGAAAGAGATTCAAATATTCAGATACGTGTGAACACAGTCAAGATCTTATATTTGGGGGGACAAAAATATGGGGGGGGAAATCATATAATGTGTGTATAACGAAATTGTAACCTTCTTACATTGTTTAGGCAAATCCCAAATGATTTATAACAGCTCAATGATTTCTAGTGGGTGCATGGGCACATCTTTAATTTCAGCAAGGATAACAACTGGGTATTAGAACATTCCACTAGTAGGGAGCAAAGACCCAAATCTTGACATATATAGCTGAAGACCGATCACACTTTGGGCTAACATCCATAGTGAATCACCTGCTTTAGGAATAGGAGCACTACTAGCGGCTACTAGATGATCTCCACAACCACGGCTTACACAACCACTACTTAATACATTTGTGTCTTTTATAGATTTTAAAGCCACGTTTATTTTTTAGAAGCTCCTAGGAGGAACCATCCATATACAAGCGGTAGTTTCTGCAGGATTCAACTCAAAATCCTCTTTCTTTGTAACTTCTAGTTTCTAAAAACTCGTGGGCATACACACTTGATGCCTATCCTAAGATAGTACCTTGTTTTGAATACCATTCTAATTTTTTAATTTTTAAAAAGTAACGCAAGTGTTTAGACATAGGATATTAGAAAGACTAATCTAAAGACTAAATCAAAAACACAAGTTTACATACTTTAATCACATATTTATTGAAAAATGAGATTACACAATCAACTTTAAAATAGGCTTATGTCACTTCTTTAAAAGCACAAGAAGTTACATATTAATCTCTCATGCCATTCTCTCAGTGGAAAAACATAATTTTTCAGTGTTTCCACAATTAAAAGAAGTTTTTAAATTTTTTTTTTCAAGAAAATCAGGAAACTAGTTGAAAAGTGGGCCTTTCACTGACTCAAACTGGGCTAGTTGTCCATATACAAGAAAATCAATCACAGGCTATTGTGTTTTCATTGAATATTCCTTAGTCTCATGGAAAACAAAGAAACAACAAATAATATCTAGATCTTCTACTGAAGCTGAACATACAACTATGGCAAAAACAATGCATGTGCTGTTTGGTTGGTGTCATTGCTAAAGGATTTTCAGATAGAACATTCACAAGCTGTCCTATTGTATTGTGATAGTCAAGAAGCTCTACACATGGTTGTCAACCTTGTCTTTCATGAAAGGACTAAGAACATATATATTGATTGCCACTTTGTAAGGGAAAAGATTCAAGATGGACCGATTAAGACCTTCCATATTTCTACCCAACATTAATTGGCAAACATTTTCATAAAGGCTCTCAAGTTTACTCAATTTTCTTTTCTGCTCAACAAGATAAGAGTCATCAACATTTACTCCATCTTGAAGGGGAGTGTTGAGCGATGAAAATCAGCTCAGCACTAAATTCACTCACACAGGAATATGCCAAGTAAAATAGGCTTTTGTACATAAAACTACATGTACTTTTGTAAATAATTTATATTATAGTTAGTTAGTAAATGACACATGTTAGTTTCCTATAGGCTACTGTATAGTTAGTGGAGTCATAAAAGTTGCAGGGTTAAGGGTTTGGGTGGGTGTGGCTCTCGACTACTAAATACTAATGGGTTGGGGAAATTTCTGGCTTATATGGATCACTTGATTTGGCGGAGGTAAGGCTTGATTTTGTGTTTTTTGCTATTCATTTTATTTGTTTTTGTTATTTAGATTTTTGAATATGATGTGTCATTTTTAAATTCCAATTAAAAAAATTTTAATATTATTTTATTGTCACCTAAGCTTAAAATGTGTCAATTATACAAACCGTTTTCCACGTAGGCATTTCGTGTTAGTAAGTTAATAGTAAGGAACAAATTAACTATTACCAAAATGTAGGGACCAAAATAATATTTTCATCCTCCATTAACCATGAAAAGTTATTAAATACATGTTGATACTCAGGTTTTCACACATCTTTGGGCCAATGAGTAAGGCCCCAAGCCTGGTAAACCAAGTCTTGGAGGTTGGAAAAAAAAAAAAAAAAAATGAGAGTTAGCACCTAGGCCCATTCCCCACCAAGTTGACTAAGTACAGAAAGGGACCTAAGGAAGGGTCTTACCACAGAATGTCTTAGAATGAGCTAACAAGTGGGACCCGAGGATGGCCTAATCACCCCTGGATAGGGAAAGAGATTAAGAATGATCTCCAATAAAAAGCCTTTGAGTAAGGGAAGAGTGGGCCCAAGGATGGCCCAAATATATTAAAGAGAATTTTTAAAAAAATTCCCACAAAGGGTCTTCTACAAAATGACCTTGGGTATGAGAGTAAGTGAGTATCTGAGAGACCCAAAACCCTTGCATAAGGAAAGTGGGAAATAAGGCCAAAAGGGTCCAAACCCTTTCATATAAAAGAACTAGGAAAGCTCAGAAAAATTCAAGAACCTTCTCTAGATACTTCCATGAGGAGATAAGAAGAAAAAGAGGGAGAGAGTTGCAAAATAGGAAAAATATTGTTCAAGGAATAGGATTCCAAGATTCAGATCGTGCAGCCAATGACTCATTAAGTAAAGAAAGGAAAATGATGGGTTTTGCTCCTCCATAAACATCAAAAGAAAACAAGACTTGTTACTATTGAAGCTCAGGAGATGTGGTTTGGTAGAGAGGAGAAAGACCCTAGTTTTGGTACTTTGTTGTGACCCCTTTAAAGATGCCTTTTGGTGGGAAAAGCATCTATACCAAAAGGGTGAAAAATGGTGGACACCACGAGGTGCATGCCTAGAGAAACCAATATGAACCAAGACAAAGCTTTTGTGCAAAAAAGGCATTAGATGGATCAATGCCCAAGGCATCATTGCCCATGCGTTCCACCGTGAAAGAAGTCAATCAATTCATTGATGTAGGAAACTACTTGGTTATCTTATTGAAGCTATTCTACCGTGAAAGCATTCTGCCACAAAGGCATAAAGATGCTTGATCTCCTAAAGAGATGTTTATAACAACCCACTGGTTGTTATGGAATTAAGAAGATTAAAAGTAGTTCTTACAAGGGAACTAAACCTCCTAGAGAATTAGAACCCCGAGAGAAGAGGAAGAACTCAGAGAGAAAAGAATGTACTTCTACTTATTATTTCCGAAGATGGTGAATTACAAGTAACCATAACCCTTTATAATAGCTAATCAAATATAAATTCTAGTTATACATTATGTTACAAGTTGCTAGGCACTAACTAATTGTAACTGTCACTAACATCACAACTAACTAAATGCCAACTCACCAGCCAATCTCAACTAACTGCTAGCTTAGATAGCTCAAAAGCTCAGCAACTCAATATCTTAGCCACTGTGTTTTTCACCCAACTAAATCAAACAAGTCACCCTAATCAGCTCCTATGAGATGTTGGCAAGTCACTTCATGGGAGAAGACATATGTGAGTGATCATTGAATGAGAAATGCTATACTGGAAACCGCAAGCTCTTAGCTATTACTAGCCAACCCATGAAGCAAGAAATGTAGCAAGCGCAATCTAATATGCCTAAACTCAAAGCAAACAAAGAAGAAACCAAGGAATATGGATCCTAGTAGCATAAGCCTACAAAGGAAACATGATTGCAATATTTGCAAAAGCTCACAATGGAGCTACACTCCGCAAAGGAGCCATGATCATGAATCCTTAGTAAAAAATAAACTTTAATAAATTGATTAGTGTCACATTAATAATATAACAATTAAAATTTTGAATTATTTTTTATTTTGTATTTAAAAATTAGTGCATCATTTTATAAGATGTGTGTTTTTAAATTAAACCATATAGTATTATTTATTTAAAAAAATTCTAGGTCATATTACAAGGGCATGAACATAAAAACCCAATCCCCTTAAGTCCCACACAAAAAAATGAAAAACAAAAGCCAAATAATAGTCCCACACAAAACAATGAAAAACAAAGGTCAAATAATGGGCCTACTCTCACTCTTATTTCTCTTGTTCTCCACCCTTTCTTTAGTATCTATAAAATTATTTTTTTTATAATTTAATAGTTGAAGAGGAGGGAAGAGAAGGGAAAAGAGTGAGGAAAGGGAAAGGAAAAGGTTTCCCATGTGTGTTTGGATATTGAGGAAAAGAGAAAAAAGAGAAGAAATTTAAAAAATAATGGGATAATTACACATAACCCACCTGTGGTTTGGGCAAAAATCACTTTGCCTACCCGTGGTTTGAAAAGTATCACTTAACCCACTTGAGGTGTGTTTCCGTTACTCTCCGTAACCCACCTCGGTCTCTGCCGTTACAAAAACACCTTTTAACCCCAAAACAGAACATAACGCGAATCAAAACCCCCAAAACTCAAACACTTTTCGAGAGAGAGACCCAAGGTGCAATCAGGCTTGTTCTTCGTGGTTTGGAGCGTCTGGAGAGGGAGAAAACACTTGTTTTGCATCATCAAACCTAGGCAAGGTATGTGTGATTGTTTTTCATCTGCATTTGGGTTCTTGATGTCATTTTTTTATCGTGACCCACCCACGTAGTTAGGTTTTGCTGTTCATCTGCACAATAAAAAAAATTTTGTATGTTAAATGTGCATTTTGTTATTTATGTGTAGAATCGCTTAGGATATGCATTTTGCTATGGTTGTTTCTATAATGCATATACCTGAAAGAATCAAGTTTATTTGTCAATGATTGCACTTGTTTGTGAACTGTGGGTAGTGTGGTCCCTATGAATTTGTTGGGAATCTGGTTTTGCATGTGCTTTATATGGTCCTTTGTCCGTGTGTTGTTGTCTCTTTTGGCTTCTTGTCATTTTTTGCATGTCAGTGTGTAAACAAACTATTTATTTTAATTGTAGATGGTTGACTTCACATTTGACATTGAAATTCATGTTGGGGGATGTTTTGTGGAGGAGCCAACCATACAATATGTGGGTGGGTCTGTACGTTTACTGACAGAGATTGACCCTGACAAGCTGAGTTACTTTGAAATTCGGGATTTATGCCATCTAGTTGGTGCTCCTAAAGAACACAGTAGATATAAGTATTTACTTCCTTAAGGTGATCTACAGTATGATTTAAGAGACATCGAAACAGATACAGATGTCGTAAACATGACTAGCCTTCATAAGACATGGCATGCTGAAAAAATCATAATCTATACTAACATAGATGTGGAGTCATTGGTAGTTGAGTATCCTGATGCAGGGGGAGTGGCAGATAGTGGTGTAGGTGGTGATGGAGGAGGAGTGGCAGATGGTGTAGGTGGTCATGCAAGTGGTGATGTAAGTGGTGATGCAGCAAGGGTTGAAATAGATTTGGATAGTGATGATGATGAAGATGATGAGAATGATGATGAGAGTGATGATGAAGAAGATGTTAAGGATGTTGACATTGATGCAAGAGACGAAGAACAGAATGTTGAAGGAGATGATGATGATGATGATGATTGGCTAAATGAAGGCCTAGAGGGGGATGACTTTGGTGATGATATATTTACTGCTCAAAACTCAGCTCCACAAGGTTCTGCTCCCAATACAAACCCAGAATCAAGCAATGCACCCCACACAGCCCCAAAATCAAGCAATGCATTCCATGCAGACACTGAATGGACTGAGCCAGCCCTTGAGGATGACCTGGTAAGCATGGATGGGTCTGATGATGAGCAGGTACCTGAGCAAGTAGAATTTAATGCTAAGAGTGACATGAGAAATGTTATACTGAAGAAGGAGATGAAGTTCCCTAATGCTAGGGGTGTGCATGGGTCGGGTTGGGTCGGGTTGAGGGGATTTTTTGACCCAACCCACCATGGCGGGTCAAAAAAAACTCAACCCAACCCAACCCATCACATAAGTCCAACCCAACCCACATGGGTCGGGTTGAACCCATGGGTTTGAAATTTTTTATTATTATTATTAAATTGAGTATAAAAAAAATTAAAATATTAAAAAAACCTAAAGATTAGTATCAAGGTAACTCTTTAAAAGCAAACAACACTAATGACTAAACAACAATAGTAATTTATTAGGATTTGTGTGAACTAATTGGCTTTTATATAGGATAGGAAGAACTGACTATTTAAAAAAATTTATTAATTATATAATATATTATATATATATATATATATTAAATTAGTATTAGTAGAAGGAATTGAGGAAATACTGTTCTACAACTGTTTTTTTTAATTATTAAATATATAATATATATTTAAATGTGTATATATATATATATAAAAGTTCCCTACAATTGATTTTAAAAAAATTATTAAATATAAAAATATATTTTAAATATATATTATATATGGGTGGGTCGGGTTGGGTTTGGCGGGTTTGTAATTTTATGACCCAGACCCGACCCAACCCGCCATAAAAAATTTTTTTGTAACCCAACCCGGCGGGTCGGGTTGGGTTGGGTCGGGTTTGGCGGGTCGGTGGGTTTTCTGCACACCCCTACCTAATGCAAAGGTGTTCAGAGCTGCTTTAAGGGAGTATGCAATCAAAAAACCTATTGACATCAAATTTAAGCTTAATGAGAGGACCAAGATATCAGTTCACTACAAGAATAGGTGTGGGTGGAGATGTTATGCATCTCAAATAAGTGGAGAGCTAACATTTCAAATTAAGACCTTAACTGATGACTGTACTTGCCCCAAGTCTTTTAAAAACAGGTAAGCAACATCAGCTTATGTTACTAAGAGGTTCATTGAGGATTTTAGCAACTGCAAAATCCTCAATGATTTTAGCAACATCAGCTTATGCAAAATTTATCTGTTGACCTAAGTGTAAACCAAGTGTATAAGTCAAAGAGAAAGGCAAAGGATTTAATAAATGGAGATGAGCAACTGCAATATGGTGTCCTTAGGGACTATGCACAAATGATAACCACTGTAGACAAGGGGAGTAGGGTTATACTGCAAACAGAAATGGCTGAGGAGACTTCCCAACCAAAATTTAAGAGAATGTATGTTAAGTTCAATACTCAGAAGGTAGGATTTTTAGGTGGATGCAGACCATTTATAGGTTTAGATGGTTGTCACATAAAGCACAAATTTGGTGGGCAAATCTTATCTGCCACTGCCAAGGATGCAAATGACAACATTTTTCCAGTAGCCATGGCTGTTGTGGAACAAGAAACCAGAGAGTCTTAGATATGGTTTTTGGAAATTTTTGCTGATAATATAGGGAGGCCAAAGGAGCTTCAGTTGGTCTTCATTTCTGATAGGCAAAAGGTATGCAAGTTTTGTTTTGTTCAGTTACACTTGAATAGTTGACTTTGTTTGCTGAACTAACTTGTTTTGTTTGTTTGTTTGCTTATTTACAGGGGCTTATACCTGCAATAGAGACACTATTCCCTACCGTGGAGTATAGATACTATGTGAAACACATCTACAACAATTTCAAAGTTGATCACAAGGGATTGGGGCTGAAGGATGCATTGTGGAGATGTGCTGCTGCCACAACAGTAAGGGAGTTTGAGAGATGCATGCAGTACATAAGGGATTTGGATGAAAAGGCATAAGAGTATCTTGCAAACATTGCACCTGCACAGTGGACAATGTCACACTTCACTCCTAGGGCCTTAACAGATTGTTTGGTAAATAATTTGAGTGAGTCTTTTAATGCAATGATATTGAAGTCTAGGGACAAGCCTATCTTGGCAATGTTGGAGTGGATTAGGGTTAGACTTATGACTAGGCTTTACACAAAAAGGGAAGGGATACAGAAGTATGCTGGAAAGTTGTGTCCAAGCATACAAGATAGGTTGGATAAATTGAAGGTTGAAAGTAAGCCATTTAGTGCTACCCCAGCTGGTAGTTTCCTTTATGAGGTAGGCAGTCAGTATGAGAGGCATGTAGTTGATTTGGTGAAGAAGACATGTAGTTGTAGGTCTTGGGATTTAAATGACATTCCCTGCAAACATGTCATAACAGCCATTTATACAAACATTGAGACACCAGAAGACTATACCCACCCATGCTACTTCAAAGAAACTTACATGGAGATATACAAGGAGGTACTTCCTCTCATGCCTGGCCAGTCAGAATAGGCTGAGACTGGACAGCCTGCTCCCCTAGCACCTCACATATACAAACCACCAGGCAAACCACCCAAGCAAAGAAAGAGGGCTTCTGATGAGCCTAGAAACCCTTACAAAGCAAGTAAACTGAACAGACCTGTAAGATGTGGGAAATACAAAAAGGAAGGGCATAATTCAAGAGGGTGCAAGGCTGGCATCACTGGGGAGACACCATGGCAGAAGAGACAAAGACTTCAAAGAGAAAAAGTTGTAAGTAATTAGGATTTAAATGGCAAACAAAAAAACAAAAAAACTTGTTTTTAAACTTACAATAAACACTGTATTGAAACTGGGTTTTGTTGCAGGCAAGGGGAGGGGTGCCTGCACCTAGATCTGCACCTCATCTTGCACCTCAGCCACCATCCCAGCAGCCTACCCAAACCTACAACATGATGTCTGCCACTCAGTCTTCATCCTCATAGCAAGGAAATCAACCTAGGCTATCTCACAAGAGAGCAGGATGGTTCTCTTCCTCACAACCAAAGTTTCACACACCTAGGGAGACCTGGGATACCTTACCAAGTTCTTCACAGGTAACTTAGTCTTAGATGGTTGTGTAGACTGGGATATTTTTTAACAAGTGGATCTATTTTTTATTTTGTAGCATTCACATGCAAATGGGAACACTGGTGGTGTGAGGACTAGAGGACAGCTTGCTGCACAAACGCCACCAAAAATGAATCCAGTGGATGGAAAAAGGAAAGAGTAAAGGCAAGAAATGAATGAAACTAGTGGGTACGCATGCCAGCATTGGGAGTAAAGCTAGTGGGAACATGTGGGCCTTTTTTTTTTTTTTTTTTTGTGAAGACAACTGTTGGCCTTTTGTAATTATTAATTAGTGTAAAAAACAATCACTTTGTTTTGAGCAATTATATGTATGTGTATAGATGTGTGTATGTATATATATATATATATATATATGTAGCTGGCCTTGGAATGTGCTTTTTTGTAATTAAGGTACAATACGGTCCAGGTTGTTATATGGAAGTTGTGATATTACAGTTTGTATGGAACAATATTTGTCCAAACTAGATTATATGAAAGTTTATTTATTGCTACTACAAATTGTGTCCAAGTGTATTTTTCTAATATAGTGTATGGAAGTTTTTATTGTGGAATGGTTGTTATGGTATGCACAGCCAAATTATATGGAAGTTTATTTATTGCTACTATAGATTATGTCCAAGTATATTTTTCCAATATAGTGTATGGAAGTTTTTATTGTGGAATGGTTGTTATGGTATGCATAGGTCATTGATAATTGACCAATACTTCTTCCATTAAATGCGCACAGACTAGTGGCATGACCAATAATTCTTCCATTGAATGGTTGTTATGATATGCACAAAATACTCAATAATTGACCAATTCTTCATTCATTGACACATCAAAATATTACATCAGTAGGCTAGTGCTATTACAATGCAAATTCATTAACACCATTGCCATAACTATCTCTACTAACCAATTAACTACTTCAGGAGCAACAATCTAGGTCTCTTCACTCCAGAGAACTCAATTGAGCCAAAACACAACAACATAACAATAACAAAAAAGATCCATGACAAAATGCATGCAGACTTCCACATTCTTTGCTTCTCTTCAGCAAACATGGCTTTTTCCTTAGTTTTTGCACAGACAGCTCGAGCCTTTCTCTCCCTCTCCTTGGCTTTGGCTTCCTCTTCAAGAGCCTTTTCTGCCATTTGCCTAGCTTTTTCTGCCGCTTCCAGAGCTGCCCTTTCCCTCTCATTTGCAAGTTGGAGAGCACTTTGAAGCCTAGACATCTTCTCTAGAGCCAAAGGTGCAGTTTCATTCCCACGAGGACAGGTTGGGTTATCAATCCAAACAAAGAAAGGACACTTAGGACCAACCTTATAACGGCTACAACCCAAGAACCTCCTCCCAAAATTGTACAAACTCAAACTTGTTCTCAAAACACAAGTCTGCTCATTGCACATATGTCCACATGAACCCGAGAAATTACCACTTGATGAAGACATATCAACATAACACGATTCCTGGGAAGTACAAATTTAGACTTTCACACAGTAAGTTCACACTTGAACAAAATCTGAAACCTTAAATCAAGAACAGACCCAAATGCAGATGAACAGCAGTCACACATACCTTGCCTAGGTTCGATGATGCAAAACAAGTGTTTTCTCCCTCTCCAGACGCTCCAAACCACGAAGAACAAGCTAATCGCACCTCGGGTCTCTCTCTCGAAAAGTGTTTGAGTTTTGGGGGTTTTGATTCGCATTATATTCTGTTTTGGGGTTAAAAGGTGTTTTTGTAACGGCAGAGACCAAGGTGGGTTACGGAGAGTGACGGAAACACACCTCAAGTGGGTTAAGTGATACTTTTCAAACCACGAGTAGGCAAAGTGATTTTCGCCCAAACCACAGGTGGGTTATGTGTAATTATCCCAAAAATAATAATAATAATACTCATAACAAATTATTTTACTATATTTTATCCATTTAAATTATAATTTAATAATTACTTATGAGAATATAAAAGTAATTTCAGAAAAAAGCAAAACTTTCCAAGGGTATATGTATTTTTTTATGGATTTGGAGAGGAAAAAATTAAAAATTGGTAGGGCCCATTGAAGGCCTTTCTCTCCGCATTTCCTTTCTCTTTTCTCTTTTTTCTTTTTTTATAATTATTATTCTAACCAAATTATGGAAATTTGGTTCCTTTCTTTCCACTTCCCTCCCATCAAACAAAACCCCAAACATTTCTTTTATAAATAATTATAAAATGTCGATTGAATTATAATACTTTGCATAGCATATCTATAACTTTATTAACCCATCATAAAAGAAGTGCATGAATTTGACAACTCGAAGTTTTTTATTTGTCTCATGACCTTGGCAACTAAGAATAATTCTATGACCATAAATTTTTTTACCACATTTGTTTTACCATAATTCTGATTGCAAGTGATTAATCATTACTTACACATAGACTAACTATTTTTACTTCACTAGTCACATTCTACCACATTACAGTTGTGGCAAACAAATTGTGAAAAAATTTGTATTCCTAGACTTTTTCGCAACTAATGAAAACATCACAGTTTGAGTGGGGCCATCAAATACCCTATTAATTCAAAACTATTAATAATTTTTAAAAATTATGAATAATTAGGTTATGTTTTATTAAACATCATGAGTGGACAAAAATTGGTCAAATATATACAACTTATACAAAGTCTAACTCCCAAAAAAAAAAAAAAAAAATTAAAGCCACTTACACAAAAGTCTCCGAGGACCAATCCAGAAAGACTTATGACTCTAATCATATGTGACCGTAAAATGGACGTCCACTTGATTCGGATACATTTTTTTGACCTGATACCTCTACTTGAATTATTTTATTTTATTTTTAAAAACACATATTTTTTCATGGGGGGTTTGTACATAAACAGACACGCTAGCAATAATTTGTTATTCACTCTTATTTTAGATACGTAAAAAGTGGAGGGGAAAGTGGGTTCCAACAAATGAGACCACAGAAAATTAAAATTGTTGTTGATTTATCACTTGAATTTCAATTTATTATTTGCTATTAAGTCGAATTATGAAAGAATTTAGATTTTTTTATATAATTGAGAATTTAAGATGCAACTGCTTTCTTTCTTCTTCTTTTTCCTTTTAATCACAACAGCTTTTTTTTTTTTTTTTTAATACAACAACAACTTTTGTTTAAATATTACAAAATAATAATATTTATAAATAGCTAAAACTGCAATACAAATTTTGTTACAAAAGTTTTATAAATTAATGTGATAAGAATGTGATTCATGCCACTTAAAAATACCTCTAAAAAAAAATTAATAAATTGAATTTTAAGATTTTTGGTAACAAGTTAGGTATAAAAATTTATTATATCCTCAACATCATGAATAATTTTGCAGGTAAAATACGTTTTATCCCCATAAACCATACACTGTTTACACTTACTTCCTGAACAACAAGAATGCACAATCACTCCCGTAAACTAATGCATGTGCAACACTTTGCACCCTACTATCTTTTTTTTTTTTTTCTTTTTTTATAGGAAACTCATCAACTTTATTCATTAATTAAAATAAAAGATACATCATAAGATAACGCATGTGTTAAAGAACATGGTTCCTTTTCAATCCACATAACAGAATTGTCTATATCAAATATGTGTTTTGCTAACAGGTGTATCAAGAGTTGCCTTGATGACCCACATGTGAAATTGCAGCATACCGTAATAAGTGTAGGAAATTATAAGAATACCATAATAGATTAGATTATTTTGCACCCTATTGTCTATTTGGCGATTAAGTTAGACAGAAAAAGTCGTTTAAGTCACGTAAGTTGTATGTGACTTTTTCCATTCAATTTAATTGCCAAATAGACAGTAGGGATGTAAAGTGTTACATGAATATTAGCTTAGGGGGTTAATCATGTCTTCTTATAGTTAAGTGGTAAGTGTAAAAAGATTATAACTTAGTGGATAAAGTGCAATCTAATTTTTCACAAATATATGAATTTTTTTTTAGGCAAAAATGCAAAGTGCACCCTCTATATATAACCCTAAATCATTCAAATTTTCTAACTTTGCTTGCATTCAATTGATTCATTTAAAATTTAAGTTTATTCAATTAAGACCTCTCTATCAACTTCTCGTTAAATTTTTTTTTTTTTTAAATCTAGAATACATTTTTCAATAATTAATTGAATTTTTTTATTTTAATAAATTTGAAAAAAAAAATTGAACACTTAACCATAATATTTAACAAAATTTGATAGAGAGATTTTAATTGAGTAAACTTGAAACTTTAAAGAATTCAATTGAACGAAAGTAAAGTTAAATGACTCAAATAAATTTTCGTCAAACTTTTTTTTTATATGAAAATTTTTTGTCAAATTTAGATGGTGTAATTTATATTTATTTATTTATTTTCCCCTAAATACGAAATAACTACCGTCACATGCAAGCGTCCACTTTGCCTTTACTTTTTCTTTTTGTTATTATAAATTTTTGCCTTTTTTGCTTTTTTGGTAACGTAGAATGTTCTTCACCGCGTAGCTTGCACTGTGACACCGTCTGCGCCAACCAGAAGCGAACGAAGCCAAAAGTTCCAAGTTCCAACCTGCCAAATATCATCACCACTGAAAAAAAAAAAAAAAAAAAAAAAAAAGACTATTTTGAATTTTCAGCAATATATAACACAATAATAATAAAATATAAAACCGAGGAGAGGACCATAGTCTTAGTCTAAGCCAGCCAGTTGTTTCCTTTTCTATTTTTTACTATATTTCCTTTGTTTTCTGCGTCTCTTCTATTCTTCGATTTCGATTCCTCTTCTAAAGAGAGAGAGAGAAATGGAAAACATAGCTGTGTGGCAGGGGGCAACTCTAGGTGGAATTGTGGCATGGATTTTATTATCTTCATACCTCAACGTCACCCGCAAGCTTCGATCTTTCCTGCAACCTTGGGTGGCTCACCATGTCATCGCTGGGACTCCTCTCATCTTCCAGATCCAGGTTTCATTCAACTTTTGCAACTATAAACGAAAACCCAGATCATCATTCTTGTTCAATTGTCTGTATATATATGTTTTTTTGCTTTTCATTGGAGTTGACTTCTTTTTTTTTGGGATTTTTTTTTTTTTTCAGAAATACCAGCATTGGTTATTTGATGCTTTGTTCTCTGGGTTGTCCTGTGTTGTTTCTGTGCCCTTTTACACTGCCTTTCTCCCTTTGCTATTCTGGGTATGTTCTGTCTCTCTATAATGTGGATAATGGGCTTTAGAGCTATTGTATTTATCAGCATTTTAATGATTCAAACTGATTGGCTTTCGGGTAATATTGTAGAGTGGCCATGGCAGATTGGCTAGGCAAATGACCCTTTTGATGGCCTTTTGTGATTATTTAGGAAACACTATAAAGGTATCTACTTTTTCTCTTGGTGTTTTATTCCAAGCTTCTCATATTTTTCTACTGGTTTGGTGCTTTGTTAGTAATTAAGGTGTGTATCTATGTGTTTGTGTTTGACAGGATATGGTATCAGCTCCCAGACCCAGTTCACCACCTGTTAGGAGAATAACTGCTACAAAAGATGAGGAAGATAATGCATTGGAATATGGATTGCCCTCTTCTCACACTCTTAACACAGTTTGCTTATCTGGGTAAATCTTTGCTCCTCATTTCCCATTTCTTATACGAAATATTCATGGTGTAGCCATTTAGGAAAATTTAGTGGGTGTTCGAGTGGGTTCTCTCTTTAGAGGAGATTTGGAGCATCGCCTTGACAATATACTTTGAGGTGAAATGGTTACAAAATTTATTGAAGCTAATTATGGTGGCCTCACTTTCTAATGAGGCATGAAATGTTACTAAAGATATTTCCAGAGGCTTAAAAATCATGCTTCATGATTTAAGTCCAATGGTGTTCACACATCATTTTAAAACTTTCACTTTTCTAGGCTAATCATCGTATTAGCAGTGAATTAGCATCAATCAATTAATAAACTAAATAGGATATTTTCTTGTTTTTATTATATTGTTACCTGTTAACCATTATAGGTCTTCAACATCAGTTATAATAATCCCCAAAGCATGCATGCATTTATTTACAACAGTTGGATCCTTGATTTGTAATTGGACAAGTGGAGAGCTTTTCTTTTTGCCTTTGTATTTTAGAACCTTGTCTTTGTATACTAACTGTAGAGTCCTCCTTGAACTGGGGGTTTTCAGGTACCTTTTACACTATGTCTTGTCTTATATTCAATATGAAGATGTCTCCATGAAATTTGTTGGGCTTGCCCTTGTTTGCTTGTTTGTGAGCCTCATTGGTTTTGGTAAGTTTACTTTTCTTTTAGAAGTTGTTGGAAGCCTTTGTAGTGTATCGTTGCTTATCCTTAAACTGTAATTTGATTTAAATGCTAGGAAGAATTTACCTTGGAATGCACAGTTTGATCGATATCATAGGTGGTCTTGGCATTGGATTGGTGATCCTTGCATTTTGGCTTACAGTTCATAAACATGTCGACAATTTTATTGTTTCAGGACAAAATGGTAAGCATACTTTTTTTGGTTTTTTTTTTTTTTATAAGGATAGTATATTTTTATTGATACTTGATAGTTTACAAATTTTGGATAGTTGAAAAGCAAAAGGATCTAGGATTTGAAAAACTTCATTAAGGTAAGAACTAGCTAAACAGCCTTAGGATAGGTTTCAAGGTGATGTAAATTCCTACAATGACCCAGCAGTTTTGAAAGTTCCAAGCATGGAAAAGGGAGGTATGCCACCACGTGCTCTGTCATATGTCAGAAAAAGGAGCTATGAAACTAACAATACTAAGACCAGGACCAGAATTTAGCCTGATAGGGGACAATGCTTTGAATGTGGCATCTTAGATAGTGTGGCACCAAGTCTAAAGAAGTTCCCATATAGGACTTTTTCTTCCTCATCAAATAGTAATGAGACATGGATTGAGAAACACGGGACACATGGAGACCTCATAGTTACAAAACTAGAATTAGATTTGTGGTGCTCAAAATTTGTGTTATCAAAATTGCTATCCCACAATTGGTTCTGATAAATCAGAATGTTGAAACATACGTCTGGGAAGTTCTGTTGGAAAACTAGATATTTTGTTTCATAGAAGCTTACTTCATGAAGATTTCAGAATTAAAACAATATATTGACTTTGAAATTTAAAACTCAGGCAACTTGGGTTTGTATTTTCTCTTAGTGCACGCTTTGTTTAAAATGCAGTTACATCCTTTTGGGCTGCCCTAAGCATCCTGTTGTTCTTTGCTTATCCAACTCCTGAGCTTCCAACACCAAGCTTTGAGTACCACACAGCCTTTAATGGTGTTGCATTTGGAATTGTAAGCAATCTTTACCCATTTAAGAATAAGATTAAATTAATGCTGTGTTTGATTTTCAACTTCTTTTTGTAATAGGAAGTAAATATTCTCTTTTTCAATATATTACCTTTTTTTGGATAGGACAAGACTTAAACCCTTAGTTATTATTTAGTGAAGTCTGATGAAGACAAACAACTAAGATCATGTCATTACTGGGTAACTAGTATATTTCCTTATAAAAAGTGGATAATAAATCAATGAGGGTAAAATGCTCCGACACCCCTTGAACTTTGGGGTAGTTGCACACTAACACCCCTTGAACTTTTATTTTAGCTAATGTAGTACATAAACTTTAGAACTGTAACAAATAGGTTCTCTTAACTATTTCTTTTTTCTTTTGGTTAATGACGCATTAAAATTAAAAACTAAGGAACAACAAGTCTATTACAAACAAGCCTGGCTTTATCAATAGCCAGCAGATCAACCACCACAGGCGGTGAGTCATACAAAAAGAGGTAGTCTGATATAGGATCAGCTCCCATCCTAGCTATTTTGTCAACACAGCTATTAGCTTCCCTATACACATGCGCCATAGAGTTAGTGAATGTCTTCATCAGGTCCCTACAATCAGTTAATGGAGGTTCTTTTGCCAAAATTAATACATAAATTTTGGTACTATAACAAATAGACGAACTAAAGTTTTTATGTTGTTGCAGTAGGACCCGTTCATTTTCACCTTTTTTTTTTTTTAATGAATGTGGTGCAAAAGAGATTTTTTTAATAAATAAAAATAAAAAAACTTGCTACTGTATCAAAGTTTATGTACTAAATTAGCTCAAACAAAAGTTTAGAGGGTGTAAATGCAACTACCCCAAAGTTCAAGGGGTATTAGGGCATTTTTCCCAACAACTGACTGTTTTGTATTTGACATAAATGTAATCTTATTAAGCGTGAATTTCTGATTCTTTTATAGAAATGTCATATACTGTATATAAAAGGAAAAGACAAGGAAATTGCTATCAAATTAATGTAAAATGTGAGTATTCTTCCCAAAAATTTGTGCTTTAACAATCATGAACTAAAATATCAATTTAATTGTGTTAAGGTATCTGGGATCCAGCAAACATACCATCAGTTTCACCATGAAGCCGTTGCGCGCATATTCACCCCACAGCTCACAATATCAAACTTTGTGGGAAGAATGCTGGTTGGAATACCAACAATACTTCTTGTGAAGTTCTGTAGCAAGGCTCTAGCGAAATGGATTCTACCTGTTGTATCAAACACGCTGGGCATCCCAATTAAATCAACCAACTACATTCCAACTCTGAATGGAAATGGGAAAAAATCAGATGAGAGTAAACAATCTGGTTATATCCAAAGGCTGTTTTTTTCTCAACAGGGTTCATTTGATGTTGATACGGGTATAAGGTTTATTCAATATGCAGGCCTTGCATGGTCGGTGGTAGACCTTGTTCCTTCTCTTTTCTCTCACCTGAGCTTGTAATTCTTAGTTCTTGTAAAATAGTACTACGCTATTAGCTAGTTTCAACGGGCGTATGCTATATGTTATCATATATTTTGATTAGTGAGAACCATTCATTTTTTGCTCTATTTATGTATATCATAAATTTTACTACGTTCTTAGCTAGTTTCAACGGGCATATGCTAATGTTATTTATGTATATAATATATTTTGATTAGTGAAAATCTAATTATAAAAGCTGTGTAAACATTTGAATCTCCTTAAAATTTGTTACAGAAACAGGTATCTATTTATAAAATTCCCTGCGAGTTTCATTGGCTAAGACTGCATATCGGAAATTTAAGATGTTCGATGTCTTATAAAACATCAAATTTTTCTTGCAACCCTAAATACTTTAGTGCCTTTCTAGTCAACTTTGGTAATGTCGTTCTGAAAGGACTGCGCTCATAAAGTGAGGCTGGTCAACTGGATTTTCACGAACACATGGATTTCAAGAGCCTTGTAGCACATGGTGGAATGATGAGCTAGATCTTGTATTCTACAGAAGAAACATGCATTGGTGCAAATGGCTATATTGGACTGGCACTCCCACCAGTGGGAGAGAATTTTTTTAAGCTTCCTGTGCTCTATATACTAGATGAGCAGGGTTATATATATATATATATATATATATATATATAAAAAGATGAGCAGGGAAACATCATGCTTCTTTGGCACTACCCTTAAAGCAAACATTTCCAATTCTCCATGAGAAGATAGTTATGCATCACTTACCCAAAAATTAAATTAGTACAGAAGTACATCCATGAGAAATGTTGCAGAGGATGAGCTCACTAGCGCAAGAAGGCCGTGTGTGTGCGTTGTGTGAAAGATAAAAAATTCCTTGGTCAGAGATTCAAGAAAATTTATGTGGAATGAACAATGGTCAAGATTATATCATGGCTTTGACCTCAAACAGGAACGATGCATGCAAACCCATATTTGCTAAAGCCAATTGGATTAGTCTGCATGACACCACACCACTATGCAATCAGTCTTGCCAAATAAGAAAAGAACAAAAAAAAAAATCCACATTTCTGCTAGAAATAATAACACCCCCCCCCCTTTTTTTTTCCTCCTCCCAAGTTACAAATTCAGAACAAGTTATCAAAATGGAAACTAGTAGACTTTGAATTGAGAAAAGCAAAATTGTCTTGTCACCACTACAGCCAATCATTCTTGGAAACCAAAAAAAAAAAAAAGTATACTGACGCTTCCAGTAGAAATAATACATTTCGCATTCCATGCTGTCAGCTAGGCAATCTCTCTGACAGGAAATCCAGCAAGGTTTAAAGTGCAAGACAAAATCAGTGGGCATTTTACCTGCCTATAATACATCTTACTGGGCTCCCACAACCACCACCAGAAAAGCATGGCAAGGAAGAAGTCATAAATTTTATATCTCCCACACAAGGGTGCAGAGCAGAGTAATGAGAATATCTAGTTTGGTAAGGAACCGGTTATCATTATGACACAAAGACAGCTGTTTTATAGGAAATAATCAGGTGTTCTGCGGGTAACATCTGGTTCTCCTCTCCTAGGAGCTGGCTCAAACTGCAACAACAGACAACTCAAGTAAATGCAAGTACTAGATGCGTCCAACAACAAACTATATACATCAATTATTATTGGTAGCATACATCATGTGGATGAGAGAGAGAGAGAGAGAGAGAGACCTGAATGAACGTGTGGCTTCTGCAGTCATCAACTTCCAATATAGAAGCCATGTTCCCACAGCGATAACAATAATTGGGTGCACTAAATATAGTAACCACCTTTTGTTCCTATTCCAACAAAGAATGTTATATCAATATACCTTACCGCATAATACTAAACAAGAAAGCCAAAAATCTGTGAGAATGATAATTACATGGGCCCAGTTAAATCCATCCATAACCAGTTGATGAGCTCTAGCAATCAACTTTAGGTTGTTTGTATGGTTGAATTGTTCAGATATATCCTGTGAGAAGAACGTGAATATTAAATCAAAGAAAATAGAGGAGACCACAGGACCATTAAAACTTCAAAGAGTGGCATTTTTAATAGATAAATAGAGAAAACATATATATATATATATAGAGAGAGAGAGAGAGAGAGAGTTACCTGTCCAAAAGTATACCCAGCACCACGAGGTGAAATACCCCAACCACACCGGTCATCTGGGTCAGACCATAACAAATCACACATGGGTCCTTCATGAGGAACCTCTTGAACACGATCAAAATTCCTTACGTTGTCAAGGGTTTCAATTGAAGGTGACAGCCCACCATGCAGACAAAAAATTTCTGACTCAACCTAAAAACAAGACAATAGGACATGTACATTTATGATACCAATCAACAATCAAAATCCTTTTACCATCATTTTCCCTTCAATTATTAAGCAAGCCATATTGGAAAATTATGCACCATTCACTTTATTGTAGAAGTGAGTATAAGAATGATTGTATTATTACCCCAGAAAATGGATAGCTAAGAGCCAGCAGTCAGCTAAGAGCCTAGAAAAAACTCCCCCCAACCCTTTCCCCTTCCCACCCCTCTCTCTCTCTCATAATATGTATTAGGGATTCAGTTAATAGGCTAATGCCTCCCCACTTTTTAGTCCTTTTAGTATGCAAATGTACTTGCATTAAATAATAGCAAGAACTAATTGGAAAGAATTTACTAACCAAGGCAGTCAATGGGAAATAGTCAAAAAGGTCTGTAAAGATCTTCCACACATTAGCATTGCCATACCTGTAAATTATCATCAGGAAGGAAGAAAAAATGAAACAAAAGAGAATTATCACCAATTTGCAAGAGGAGAAAGAACCAAATACATTTTTCTACACAGGTGCATATTAGCATGTCAACCACACATTTTAGTCAAGTTGACTCTTTTTGTTTTTTAATAATGTATTTTATTGCAAAAAGCTACCTCGTGTATGAAAAAACACAAGGTGGTCTAAAGAATAGGTCAAGAAATACATGCAAACGAAAGTGAAGCACTAAACTCTGACAGCACTAATATCACTCAACCCCAAGACATTCCACCAGTCTCCAATTGCCGATTACTGGCTAAAGTTCTCCCTTTTTTATTATATATATGTGTGCGCGCGTGCACGCACATATGCGTGTTTCGAAGATAAGAAAATGTGGAATAAGTAGTAGAAAAAATGTGCTTTCCATAGCATTTTCAGAAATGCAACCAAACTATTGAAATTGTTTTTTGGAGATTTTTAGAAACGCAACCAAACACTTGAAAATATTTTCTTTTCCAGAACAATCGGAAAATAAAAGTACACGCTTTCCACCATTTTCAATGAAAAAATCATACTTGCTGAAAACAATGCCAATGCATCCAAATTGGAAGCTCGCATGTCCATCAATCTGAAAATCCTTTGAAATTCCCAGAGTGGTGACATGGGATTTGCACAGATTAGTATTCTATCCAGCAAGGGTACGTACCATGAGTATTGTCGAATCATCCAGTTCAGAAACTCTGTATTAGGATTATCCAAGATACAGTACTAAAGAGCAAAAGAGAAAGATTTTCCATACACCATAAGTTTCATATTAGAAAAAAGTTTTCAACTCTGTATAAGCATCAATGATGAGGAATTTAAATTTAAACTTAAATGTCATTTAATACTCCATAAGTATAAAAATAAATTACTCTTAATGAAAGTTACCATATATTATTTCAATTAGGACAAGACCAAGGTAATGTACAGAAAACTCACTTTCGCAAACATTCATCATAAAATCCATAAACCTGAGTAATCTGCCAAAAAGAAAAACAAAAGAGAAAAAGAAATAATTAGCTCAAGATTTGCTGTAGCATTCACCAGAACACAGTTCACAGGGTAAAAATTATTCTATTATAACATGCTGAATAACACTAAATTATCAGAATAATAGAATCTATTGGACAAAAAAGACCACCCAATATTTAAATAAGATATTCTATATGATAACAAATTATGAAAGATTAGTTACTTTGATTCAGATCATTTCTCCAAAGTATATGTATGATCTTTGTAACAGAAACAAAGAACATTATTCTCACAGCCATCAGCATGCAAGCCTCATCACAATTGTTGAAAACAGAAGGAAACATGTCATAAAAAATGAAAAAAAGAAGATAGCAGAACTGCAGAAGTATACCTGACGACTTTCATGGTTTCCTCTAAGAATAGTAATCCGCTGAGAATAACGCACTTTCAGGGCCACCAAGAGCTGGATAGATTAACAAATTAGTATCACCACAAAAATATTATGGGTCACCCCAAGAAAGCATACACTTAACAGATAAATGAGCTCTAGCTCAAAGGAGTAACACTACATCCCAAGAATGGTGAACTAAAAGCAGATACTCTCTAATCCAAAATTCCAAATTCAAGACAAATCTAGTAGGATAAATGCCTCTCAGTATTGCTTGAAAAGGTGAATCCCTAACATTTTGAATGTGCCAACCCACACTATGAGAAGGGAAACAGCTTCAAAATGCCAAAGGATGATCTCACTTTTTTTTTGATAAGTAATCAGAGAATTAATGAGTAAATAAGGAAGAGTACAAGTTGTTCATGATGATGAACAACAAGAAAAAGATAAAACAAACAGCAAAAAAAGAGGGTAATCAGGAAACTAATCTAAAAGAAAACATAAACTCAGAGAGAGAAGAATAATCAGTAAAACCCCAACAACGAGACCTCTCAAAAAGACTACGCTGGCATAAAACCTTTAACTCATCCAACGTTTTCTCATTGTCCTCAAAGGAGTAACGATTTCGTTCCAACCAAACAATCCACATTAAGCACCCTAGAATCAAATTCCAAATGTTCAAATTATGCTTCCCAAGCCACTGATGCCAACAAGATAACAATCCTGCCACCAATCTTGGCATAACCCAATGTATACCAAAAGCCTGAAGCATAAAAGTCCATAAGGTATGTGTAACAAGACAATGAAGAAGAAGGTGGTCCATCAACTCCCCATCCCAACAACACATATAATGCCGATTTGCCAAAGGGTGGCCCCAAAACATGAGATTATCCAAAGTGAGAATCCGATCATGAGCAGCTGTCCACAAAAAGAAAGCCACTCGCTTAGGAACCTTTAGTTTCCAAACACCCTTCGAAGGAAACAAAGAATTCGGAGTACCCCGAATCACATGGTAGTAAGACCGGGTGTCAAACTTACCATCACCTTTGACCCACCAACAAAGAGTATCTCTCCTATCACCCCGAGGAATACGAGTTTGGATAAACTAAAGTAGAGAAAAAGATGCAACTAGCTCCCAGTCTTCAAAAGCTCTATAAAACCTTAAATCCCACACTCTAACAATACCCCCTTCCAGAATCCACAAAACCTCAGAGATACAAGCATTCTTGGCAGCTGAACACACATTGAGCTCAGGATAGAGATCTTTTAGGGTACTATCACCAATCCACCTATCATGCCAGAAGCGGATACGAGTGCCTTCACCCACTACAAAAGATAGATGCTTAGAGAAGCTCTCCTACCCTTCATGAATGCTTCTCCAAAGGCCACATCCATGAGTCCTCCTGCAAACTTTAGTACTCCACCCTCCTTGACCCTTGCCATATTTTGTGGAGATAACTCTCTGCCAAAGATGGGTAACTTTATGACCATACCTCCACAGCCATTTCCCTAATAAAACTTGATTACACGACACCACACTTCTTATCCCCAAACCAACAAATTCAATGGGTAAACACACCTTTTCCCAAGCCACAAAAAGATATTTGAAACTCCCTTCAAAAGACCCCTAAAGAAAATTCCTCTGAATACTTTCCAATCTAGCAACCACAGCTTTAGGAATAGTAAAAAGAGATAAAAAGTACATTGGAAGACTTGAGAGAGTACTCTTCAGTAATGTGAGCCTACCACCCTTAGATAAATAGAGACACTTCCAACCCGATAGTTTCTTCTCCATCTTCTCCAAAATAGGATTCCAAATTGAAGCGGTCTTAAAAGAAGTTCCCAACGGCATCCCCAAATATTTCATAGGCAAACTGCCCACTCTACAATGTAGAGCCAAAATAGGATTCCAAATCGAACCTGTCTTAAAAGAAGTTCTCAACGGCATCCCCAAATATTTCATAGGCAAACTACCCATTCTACAATGTAGAATATTAGCTAATGCATCTAGATTATTCACCTCCCCAATAGGGACAATCTCACTTTTCCCAACATTGACCTTCAAACCCGTAAAAACCTGAAAACAAGACAATGCCAACCTTATAGACAACATTTGTTCCCAGAAACATCACAAAATAAGATAGTGTCATCAGCAAACAACAAATGGGAAATATGCACACCAACAGAATTCACTGCTAACACATGAAAACCCCGAATTAGATTACTATCCTTTGTCTTCCTCAAAAGTCTGCTTAAAACCTCCATTATCAAGAGAAACAAAAGCGGGGATAATCGGTCACCTTGTCTCAGCCCACGAGAGCTTCCGAAAAAACCTTCATGGAATCCATTTACCAGGATTGAAAAACGGACAGAAGTAACACAAGCCTTAATCCACCCCCTCCATTTCAACCCAAAACCCATCCGGCCCAACAGATAAAACAAGGCCTCCCAATTCACAAGGTTGTATGCTTTTTCAATATCTAGATTGCAAACCACAATCAGTAATCAGCTCTTCAACCTACTATCTAGGCATTCATTTGCAATGAGCACTGAATCCAGAATCTGCCTTCCGCCAACAAACAAATTTTGAGTCTTAGAGATGAGATTATCCAAAACCACCCTTAACCTGTTAGCCAACACCTTGGACAGCAGCTTGTACACACTACCCACCAAACTGATATGGTGAAAGTCCTTAATGTTAACAAAATTACACTTCTTAGGAATTAAAGTGAGAAACGAAGCATTCATAGACCGTTCAAACATAGAGTGCCGATGAATATAATCAAAAAACTCCATGACATCCTTTTCCACAACATTCCAACATTTGTGAAAAAAAAGCCATGGTGAAACCATCAGGACCAAGGGCTTTATCACCTTCTATCTCCCTCAAAACCTAGATGACTTCCTCCTTCGTAAACTCCTTTAAGGACAACCTCTCATCCTCTTCAATACATGCAAAATCTAACCCATCCACAGTAGGGTGCCCCACCTCAGTTTCCTCATACAACCCTTGATAGAAGAGAACTAACTGAAAGCGCACATCGGACTCATCCTCATAAAGAACACCATCCACCTCGATCCTCTTAATTTGATTAGCCTTTTTATGTGAGTTTGCTAATCTATGAAAGAAACGAGTATTATTATCTCCCTCCTTCACATACAAGGCCCGAGACTTGTCTCCAGGAAATCTCCTCAAGAGAAGCCAACTATTCTATGTCTCCTTTGAGTTGAATACGACGAATCTGTTCCTCATTTGATAGACCCACCAACTCCTCTCTAGCATCTAAACCATCAGTTCAGTCAACAAATTCTTCTTTCTAAAAGCCAAATCACCAAACTCCTCCCTATTCCACTTTTTTAAATCTGCTTTCAGAGCCTTCAATTTTTGTGACAAAATAAAACTTGAAGAGCCCGCAAAACTGTGCCCATTCCATCATTGCTGAACTCTATCAACAAAACCCTCAACTTTCAACCACATATTTTCAAATTTAAAGGCACTTTGAACACGTCAAACAACACCAGCTTCCAACAAATGCAGGCAGTGGTCTGAAATAACACGAGGAAGCACCCGTTGGGATACATTCTCAAAATGTTCCTCCCAATCTAGAGAAACCAAAGCCCTGTCAATTCTTGACATAGAGGGAAGACCAAAATCTCTAAACCAAGTGAAGGAAGCCCCCTCTAAAGGTAAATCAACTAAAGAATTAATCTCTATAAAATTCGAGAATGCAAACATAGCAGGGCTAAAAGACTCACAGCCAACCCTTTCACTTGGGTACCTAATAATATTGAAATCACCTACTTTCTTTCTGTCAGGATCTACTCTCCTTGGCGTACTAGAATATAGTACTCCATGCATAGAATCATCATACCCCACTTCCCAATCATTAAA